>NC_057802.1:31086269-31214384 GCF_018294505.1 Triticum aestivum
GGGGTCCGGTAACCTCCCGCCACTCTGGTTTTATCCGAAACTTCTCCGGAACACTTCCGGTGTCCGAACATAGCCGTCCAATATATCAATCTTTATGTCTCAACCATTTCGAGACTCCTCGTCATGTCTGTGATCACATCCGGGACTCTGAACTACCTTCGGGACATCAAAACACATAAACTCATAATACCGATCGCCATCGAACGTTAAGCATGCGGACCCTACGGGTTCGAGAACTATGTAGACAAGACCAAGACACGTCTCCAGTCAATAACCAATAGCGGAACCTGGATGCTCATATTGGTTCCTACATATTCTACGAAGATCTTTATCGGTCAAACCGCATAACAACATACGTTGTTCCCTTTGTCATCGGTAGGTTACTTGCCCGAGATTCGATCGTCGGTATCTCAATACCTAGTTCAATCTCGTTACCGGCAAGTCTCTTTACTCGTTCCGTAATGCATCATCCCGCAACTAACTCATTAGTCACATTGCTTGCAAGGCTTATAGTGATGTGCATTACCAGAGGGCCCAGAGATACCTCTCTAACAATCGGAGTGACAAATCCTAATATCGATCTATGCCAACTCAACAAACATCATCGGAGACACCTGTAGAGCACCTTTATAATCACCCAGTTACGTTGTGATGTTTGGTAGCACACTAAGAGTTCCTCCGGTATTCGGGAGTTGTATAATCTTATAGTCATAGGAACATGTATAAGTCATGAAGAAAGCAATAGCAATAAACTAAACGATCATAGTGCTAAGCTAACGGATGGGTCTTGTCCATCACATCATTCTCCTAATGATGTGATCCCGTTCATCAAATGAGAACACATGTCTATGGTTAGGAAACTTAACCATCTTTGATTAACGAGCTAGTCAAGTAGAGGCATACTAGGGACACTTTGTTTTGTCTATGTATTCACACATGTATCAAGTTTCCGGTTAATACAATTCTAGCATGAATAATAAACATTTATCATGATATAAGAAAATATAAAATAACAACTTTATTATTGCCTCTAGGGCATATTTCCTTCAGTCCCCCACTTGCACTAGAGTCAATATTCTAGTTCACATGGCCATGTGATTTAACATCAATAGTTCACATCACCATGTGATTAACACCCATAGTTCACATCACTATGTGACCAACACCCAAAGGGTTTACTAGAGTGAGTAATCTAGTTCACATCGCCATGTGATTAACACCCAAAGAGTACTAAGGTGTGATCATGTTTTGCTTGTGAGAGAAGTTTAGTCAACGGGTCTGCCACATTCAGATCCGTATGTATTTTGCAAATTTCTGTGTCTACAATGCTCGGCACGGAGCTACTCTAGCTAATTGCTCCCACTTTCAATATGTATCCGGATTGTGACTTAGAGTCATCCAGATCGGTGTCAAAGCTTGCATCGACGTAACTCTTTACGACGAACTCTTTATCACCTCCATAACCGAGAAATATTTCCTTAGTCCTCTAAGGATAATTTTGACCGCTATCCAGTGATCTACTCCTAGATCACTATTGTACTCCCTTGCCAAACTCATGGTGAGGTACACAATAGGTCTGGTACACAGCATAGCATACTTTATAGAACCTATGACTGAGGCATAGGGAATGACTTTCATTCTCTTTCTATTTCCTGTCGTGGTCGGGTTTTGAGTCTTACTCAACTTCACACCTTGCAACACAGGCAAGAACTCCTTTATTTGACTGTTCCATTTTGAACTTAATTCAAAATCTTGTCAAGGTATGTACTCGTTGAAAAAATCTTTATCAACAGTCTTGATCTATCTCTATAGATCTTGATGCTCAATATGTAAGCAGCTTTACCGAGGTCTTTCTTTGAAAAACTCCTTTCAAACGCTCCTTTATGCTTTCCAGAAAAATTCTACACCATTTCCAATCAACAATATGTCATTCACATATACTTATCAGAAAGGTTGTAGTGCTCCCACTCACTTTCTTGTAAATACAGGCTTCATCGCAAGTCTGTATAAAATTATATGCTTTGATCAACTCATCAAAGCATATATTCCAACTCTGAGATGCTTGCACCATTCCATAGATGGATTGTTGGAGCTTGCACACTTTGTTAGCACCTTTAGGATTGACAAAACCTTCTTGTCGCATCATATACAGCTCTTCTTTAAGAAATCCATTAAGGAATGTAGTTTTGACATCCATTTGCCAGATTTCATAAAATGTGGCAATTGCTAACATGATTCGGACAGACGTTAAGCATTGCTACGAGTGAGAAAATCTCATCGAGTCAACATCTTGAACTTGTCGAAAACTTTTTGTGACAATTCGAGCTTTGTAGAGAGTAACATTACTATCAGCGTCTGTCTTCCTCTTGAAGATCCATTTATTTTTAGTGGCTTGCCGATCATCGGGCAAGTCCACCAAAGTCCACACTTTGTTCATATACATGGATCCTATCTCAGATTTCATGGCCTCAAGCCATTTCGCGGAATCTGGGTTCATCATCGCTTCCTCATAGTTCGTAGGTTCGTCATGGTCAAGTAACATGACTTCCAGAACAGGATTACCGTAACTCTCTGGTGCGAATCTAACTCTGGTTGACCTACGATCTATGGAACTTGATCTGAAGTTTTATGATCGTCATCACTAGCATCCTCACTAATTGGTGTAGGAATCACTGGAACTGATTTCTGTGATGAACTACTTTCCAATAAGGGAGCAGGTACAATTACCTCATCAAGTTCTACTTTCCTCTCACTCACTTCTTTCGAGAGAAGATCCTTCTCTAGAAAGGATCCATTCTTAGCAACGAATGTCTTGCCTTCGGATCTGTGATAGAAGGTGTACCCAACATTTTCTTTTTGGTATCCTATGAAGACACACTTCTCCGATTTGGGTTCGAGCTTATCAGGTTGAAACTTTTTCACATAAGCATTGCAACCCCAAACTTCAAGAAATGACAACTTGGGTTTCTTGCCAAACCACAGTTCATATGGTGTCGCCTCGACGGATTTAGATGGTGCCCTATTTAACGTGAATGCATCTGTCTCTAATGCATAACCCCAAAGCAATAGTGGTACATCGGTAAAAGACATCATAGATCACACCATATCTAATAAAGTATGGTTACGACGTTTGGACACACCATTACGCTGTGATGTTCCAGGTGGCGTGAGTTGTGAAACTATTCCATATTTTTAAATGAAGGCCAAACTCGTAACTCAAATATTCGTCTCTGCGATCAGATCACAGAAAACTTTATTTTTCTTGTTACGATGATTCTCCACTTCACTCTGAAATTCTTTGAACTTTTCAAATGTTTCAGACTTGTGTTTCATCAAGTAGATATACCCATATCTGCTCAAATCATCTGTGAAGGTCAGAAAATAACGATACCCGACGCGAGCCTCAACACTCATCGGACCGCATACATTAGTATGTATTATTTCAAATAAGTCAGTTGCTCGCTCCATTGTTCCGGAGAACGGAGTTTTAGTCATCTTGCCCATGAGGCATGGTTCGCAAGCATCAAATGATTCATAATCAAGTGATTCTAAAAGTCCATCCGCATGGAGTTTCTTCATGCGCTTTACACCAATATGACCTAAATGGCAGTGCCACAAATATGTTGCACTATCATTATCAACTTTGCATCTTTTGGCATCAATATTATGAATATGTGTATCACGACGATCGAGATTCAATAAACCATTTATATTGAGTGTATGACCATAGAAGGTTTTATTCATGTAAATAGAACAACAATTATTCTTTGACTGAAATGAATAACCGTATTGCAATAAACATGATCCACTCATATTCATGCTCAACGCAAACACCAAATAACATTTATTTTAGGTTCAACACTAATCCCGAAGGTAAAGGGAGTATGCGATGGTGATCTTATCAACCTTGGAATCACTTCCAACACACATCATTACCTCGACCTTAAATAGTCTCTGTTTATTTTGAAACTCCTATTTTGAGTTACTACTCTTAGCAACTGAACTAGTATCAAATACCGAGGGGTTGCTATAAACACTAGTAAAGTACACATCAATAACATGTATATCAAATATACCTTTTGTACACTTTGCCATCCTTCTTATCCGCCAAGTATCTAGGGCAGTTCCACTTCCAGTGACCATTTCCTTTGCAGTAGAAGCACTCAGTTTCAGGCTTAGGTCTAGCTTTGGGCTTCTTCACGGGAGTGGCAACTTGCTTGCCATTCGTCTTGAAGTTCCCTTTCTTTCCCTTGCCCTTTTACTTGAAACTAGTGGTCTTTTCAACCATCAACACTTGATGCTTTTCTTGATTTCTACCTTCGCCGATTTCAGCATCGCGAAGAGCTTGGGAATCGTTTCCGTTATCCCTTGCATATTATAGTTCATCACGAAGTTCTAGTAACTTGGTGATAGTGACTAGAGAACTCTATCAATCACTATCTTATCTGAAAGATTAGCTCCCACTTGATTCAAGTGATTGTAGTACTCAGACATTCTGAGCACATGCTCACTAGCTGAGCTATTCTCCTCCATCTTGTAGGCAAAGTACTTTGTCAGAGGTATCATACCTCTTAACACGGGCATGAGTCTGAAATACCAATTTCAACTCTTGGAACATCTCATATGCTCCGTGGCATTCAAAACGTTTTTGAATTCCCGGTTCTAAGCCATAAAGCATGATGCACTAAACTATCAAGTAGTCATCATACCGAGCTTTGTCAAACGTTCATAACGTCTGCATTTGCTCCTGCAATAGATCTGTCACCTAGCGGTGCATCAAGGACATAATTCTTCTGTGTAGCAATGAGGATAATCCTCAGATCGCGGACCAAGTCCGCATCATTGCTACTATCATCTTTCAACTTATTTTTCTCTAGGATCATAAAAAATAAACGGGGAGCTACATCGCAAGCTGTTGATCTACAACATAGATATGCAAATACTATCAGGAGTAAGTTCATGATAAATTAAAGTTCAATTAATCATATTAGTTAAGAACTCCCACTTAGATAGATATCCCTCTAATCATCTAAGTGATCTCATGATCCAAATCAACTAAACCATGTCCGATCATCACGTGAGATGGAGTAGTTTTCAATGGTGAACATCACTATGTTGATCATATCTACTATATGATTCACGCTGAACCTTTCGGTCTCAGTGTTCCGAGGCCATATATGCATATGCTAGGCTCGTCAAGTTTAACCCGAGTATTCTGCGTGTGCAAAACTGGCTTGCACCCGTTGTATGTGAACGTAGAGCTTATCACACCCGATCATCACGTGGTGTCTCGGCACGACGAATTTTCGCAATGGTGCATACTCAGGGAGAACACTTCTACCTTGAAATTTAGTGAGAGATCATCTTATAATGCTACCGCCGAACTAAGCAAAATAAGATGCATAAAGGATAAACATCACATGCAATCAATATATGTGATATGATATGGCCATCATCATCTTGTGCCTTTGATCTCCATCTCCAAAGCACCGTCATGATCACCATCGTCACCGGCGCGACACCTTGATCTCCATCGTAGCATCGTTGTCGTCTCGCCAAATATTGTTTCTACGACTATCGCTACCAAAGTAAAAACAATTACAGGGTGATTGCATTGCATACAATAAAGCGACAACCATATGGCTCGTGCCAGTTGCCGATCACTCCGTTACAAAACATGATCATCTCATACAATAAAATTTAGCATCATGTCTTGACCATATCACATCACAACATGCCCTGCAAAAACAAGTTAGACGTCCTCTACTTTGTTGTTGCAAGTTTTACGTGGCTGCTACGGGCTGAGCAAGAACCGTTCTTACCTACGCATCAAAACCACAACGATTTTTCGTCAAGTGTGTTGTTTTAACCTTCAACAAGGACCGGGCGTAGCCACACTCGATTCAACTGAAGTTGGAGAAACTGACACCCGCCGGCCACCTATGTGCGAAGCACGTCGGTAGAACCAGTCTCGCGTAAGCATACGCGTAATGTCGGTCCGGGCCGCTTCATCCAACAACACCGCCGAATCAAAGTATGACATGCTGGTAAGCAGTATGACTATTATCGCCCACAACTCTTTGTGTTCTACTCATGCATATAATATCTACGCATAAACCTGGCTCGGATGCCACTGTTGGGAACGTAGTATTTCAAAAAATTTTCTACGCACACGCAAGATCCATCTAAGTGATGCATAGCAACGAGAGGGGAGAGTGTTGTCTATGTATCCTCGTAGACCGAAAGCGGAAGCGTTATGACAATGCGGTTGATGTAGTCGTACGTCTTCACGATCCAACTGATCCTAGTACCGAAAGTACGGCACCTCCGCGATCTACACACGTTCAGCTCGGTGACGTCCCTCGAACTCTTGATCCAGTTGAGGCCGAGGGAGAGTTTCGTCAGCACGACGGTGTGGTGATGGTGATGATGAAGTTACCGACGCAGGGCTTCGCCTAAGCACTACGACGATATGACCGAGGTGTAAAACTGTGGAGGGGGGCACGGTACACGGCTAAAACTGTTGTCAACTTGTGTGTTCTAGGGTGCCCCCTCTCCCCACGTATATAAAGGAGGGAGGGGAGGCTGGCTGGCCTCTCTAGGCGCGCCAAGGGGGGAGGAATCCTCCTCCTAGTAGGAGTAGGATTCCTCCTTTCCTAGTCCAACTAGGAGGAGAAGGGGAACGAAGGAAGGGAGAGGAAGAGGAGAAGGAAAGGGGGGCGCGCCCCCTTCCCTAGTCCAATTCGGACTCCCTATAGGGAGGAGGCGCGGCTGCCCCTTGTGGGCTGCCTTCCCTCTTCCCTATGGCCCATGTAGGCCCAATCTTTCCCCGGGGGGTTCCGGTAACCTCCCGGCACTCTGGTTTTATCCGAAACTTCTCCGGAACACTTCCGGTGTCCGAACATAGCCGTCCAATATATCAATCTTTATTTCTCGACCATTTTGAGACTCCTCGTCATGTCCGTGATCACATCCAGGACTCCGTACTACCTTCGGTACATCAAAACACATAAACTCATAATACCGATCGTCATCGAACGTTAAGCGTGCGGACCCTACGGGTTCGAGAACTATGTAGACATGACCGAGACACGTCTCCGGTCAATAACCAATAGCAGAACCTGGATGCTCATATTGGATTCTACGTATTCTACGAAGATCTTTATCGGTCAAACCGCATAACAATGATACGTCTCCAACGTATCTATAATTTTTGATTGTTCCATGCTATTATATTATCCATCTAGGATGTTTTATATGCATTTATATGCTATTTTATATTATTTTTGGGACTAACCCATTAACCTAGAGCCCACTGCCAGTTTCTGTTTTTTCCTTGTTTTTGAGTATCGTAGAAAAGGAAAACCAAACGGAGTCCAATTGACCTGAAATTTCATGGAGATTATTTTTGGACCAGAAGAAGCCCACGGAGTATCGGAGATGGGCCAGAAGAGTCCCGAGGCACCCACGAGGGTGGGGCGCTGAGGGAGTCCTGGACTAAGGGGTCCTCGGGCGTCCGGCCTGTTAGCCATGGGCTAGACTGATGGGCCGTGAAGATGAGAAGACCGAAGACCGCACTCGTGTCCGGACAGGACTCTCCTTGGCGTGGAAGGCAAGCTTGGCGATCAATCGTGTAGATTCCTTTGTATGTAACCGACTCCATGTAACCCTAGATTTCTCTGGTGTCTATGTAAACCGGAGAGCATAGTCCAGATAGGCGGATACTCATTATCATAGTCATACAAGCTAGGCCTCTAGGGTTTAGCCATTACGATCTCGTGGTAGATCAACTCTTGTAACACTCATATTCATCAAGATCAATCAAGCAGGAAGTAGGGTATTACCTCCATAGAGAGGGCCCGAACTTGGGTAAACATCGTGGCTCCCGTCTCCTGTTACCATCGACCTTGGACGCACAGTTCGGGACCCCCTACCCGAGATCCGCCGGTTTTGACACCGACATTGGTGCTTTCATTGAGAGTTCCACTGTGCCGTCGGCAAAGGGCTCGATGGCCCCTTCGATCGTCTATAGTGACGTTGTCCAGGGAGAAACCTTCCTCCCCGGACAGATCTTCTTATTTGGCGGCTTCGTACTGCGGGCCAACTCGCTTGGCCATCTGGAGCAGATCGATAGCTACGCCCCTGGCCATCAGGTCGGATTTGGAAGCTTGAACTATGTCGCAGACATCCGTGGAGACTTGATCTTCGACGGATTTGAGACCGCGGCAACCGCTCCCCTTCGCCCCGATAGGCATGGCTTAAACCTACCATCGGGCCGCATCCAGGAGATAGCTCTTGTAACAACTCTGGCCTTAGATCTGGAGCAGATCGAGTCATCCGAAGATGGGAAGCTCAACCCCATCACGGAGGCTACCGATTCCGCGGTGTTGGAGCAGCACACAGATTCTACTTCGCATGATATCTGCATCAACGGAAACTCGGACTCGCCTCTGGCGACAAGCTCCAAACCTACGAGTCCGCAGATACCGAACTCGATCGGTTATCGATCTTCAAGTTCAGCGCCACAGACGTCTTCCAACACTCGCCCATGGGCGACGTACTAAACTCACTAAAAAGCCTATCCCTGGCAGGTGACTCGCCGCCGAACTATGTCCGGTTCAAACTTGCGGCGGAGGAAGGAGAATTTTGCTTCCCACCCGCCACCCACTTCATAGCCACTGTCGAAGACCCAACCAACATGCTTGACCCCGGCTCCGAAGACATCGACGGTATGGACAACGATGAGGGGCAAGGCCAGAACTCGCTATCCACTAGACACGGGACGGCCACTTCCTGGTATGACGTGTGTATGGTAGACACACCCAACGACGCTCCCGACAATGACAAGGAGGATCTAGTTGAGGATAAGCCTCCTGGTACACAGTCTGAACACCGGCGCCCCCGGCGCCGCTCCAAGTCGCGTCGCCCAAGAGAAAACAGTACTAGCACCGGAGAAGATAACACTCCGGACATTGAAGACCCTGTTGAGGTAGGGTCCGAACAGGAGGAGCAAGAAGGCGGGCAAGATAGCCCTGATGAACAGGCCATATATGGAGACTCGGAGGATAGTAATTATCTTCCACTCTCCGAGGAAGAGGAGAGCCTCGGCAACGAGGATTTCATCGTGCCTGAGGAACCTCTCGAGCAGGAGCGCTTTAAACGCCGGCTAATAGCCACTGCAAGGAGCCTAAGAAAGAAGCAGCTGCAGCTTCAAACGAGCCAAGATTTGCTCAATGATAGATGGACCGAGGTCCTGGCTGCCGAAGAATACGGCATTAGCGGCCCAGACAAGAGCCACCCCAAGTGTAGGTGGCTCCCTCAATACGACGGCGAGGCGGTGGAGCCCGCACCACCATCGCATAATGCGGCAGGCCGACCACAGTTCGGTCCGGATCAAGCAGCAGCCCAAGTAGAACACCATACCACCCCACTCGGTCGTCAAGGCAAGAATGAAACAGCTCGGGGGCACGCTTGCGACATCCAACAAAACCTGGAGGGCAGAGCAGGACACACAAGATCGATGTACAGATTGCGGGGACATGCCCCGACCGGCGATGATGGTTACCTATTCGGACGCCACAGACCCGACCACGCCCGGTCCGAAAACCGCAAACGGAATCCACCGGAGGTGCTCCATAGTGTGGCCCAACATAGAGGAGCCGCACACCCTCTCTGCTTCACCGACAAGGTAATGGAGCATGAATTTCCAGACCGGTTCAAACCCATTAACATCGAATCATACGATGGAACAACAGATCCCGCGATATGGATTGAGGATTTCCTCCTCCATATTCACATGGCTCGAGGAGACGACCTTCACACCGTCAAATACCTACCTCTCAAGCTCAAAGGGCCAGCGCGGTATTGGCTAAACAGTTTGCCAGAAAATTCTATTGGCAGCTGGGAAGATTTGGAAGACGCCTTTCGAGACAACTTCCAAGGAACATATGTCCGGCCACTAGATGCCGATGACTTAAGTCATATCGTCCAGCAGCCCGGCGAGTCAGCCAGGGAGCTCTGGACTAGGTTCTTAGTCAAAAAGAACCAAATTGTTGACTGTCCGGACGCGGAAGCCCTCGCGGCCTTCAAACATAGCGTCCGGGATGAATGGCTAGCACGTCACCTCGGCCAGGAAGGACCCAAATCCATGACAGCCCTTACCGCTCTAATAACTCGCTTTTGTGCGGGAGAAGACAACTGGCTCGCTCGTAAAAGCAATAACGCCAGCGACCCGGGCACATCCGAAATCCGAGACGGCAATGGCAAGACACGACGAACCGAACACAACAGTCGCAATAACAATGAAAGATCACGCGACACAGCGGTCAACGCCGGATTTAACAATCCAAAACCCGGTCAACGGAAGAAGCCACTGAAGGCAAACCAAGACGGACCATCCACCCTTGACAGGATATTGGACCGACCTTGCCAGATTCACGGCCATCCTGATAAGCCAGCTAATCATATCAACAGAAACTGTTGGGTCTTCAAGCAGGCAGGCAAGCTCAACGCCGAACACAAGGGGAGGAGGCCGCCAGGCGATCAAGACGACGGAGCACCAGCCAAATACCACGGGCCAGAAACAGTTTCCCTTCGAAGTTCGACCACTCCCGGAACGGAAATAGTAGTTTGGCTTCCGCCACCCACCTCTTATAACGGCAAGATTTACACCGCGCGTACATCACTACACACTCAAGATACCATGGGCGTCGATGGAAGCACAATACGGACAACCCTGCAAACATTCCCGTAATGTTTTTTATCTGTTTTTCTTTCTTCATTATCTCTTAAGAAATAAGTGACGAGAAGGACAGCATCTACAACGGACTCTATCGGAGTTCGGATCCGTACACTCACCTAAGGGGCTACTTCCGTTAATGATTCCCCCCCCCCTCCGAGGACGGGCGGCGCAGACGTGCGACAGGAGGTCCAAAATAACTTTTTGTAGACCACACTCTTTATTTTTTAGCCTGTATTATGCCTTTTTTCCTCCGTTCCCGACCCCGAGCATGTCAAATAGCCGGGTTTGCGGTTTTATATATATATGGATTTATCATTGGCATATTGCTCCGCTCCCAGTAAAACATTATCTGAACTAATCTTCCATACTCTCTCAACAATGAGTACGGCCTTAACAGCCGCTTTACAGATGCACCTCGGCATCACCTGCCGGGGGCTCGGTATGGGAACAAATGAGTTGCCAGCAAAGTCCGAACAGCTTTATAGCATACTTCGGCGTCACGAGTTTTGGCCTTATATGCATCAGCTCCGAATCATGTCTTGGGTCAATGGTTGGGTTGCCCGGCTCCTGTGCTTGCTACCCTACGTTCCGCTCTATCGGCTAGGGTAGTAAAGGGAGAACTACTGCGATTGTGCTTCCGGTTCATCTGGTCAAGCACCTCAGTAGAGAAAGCCGAAAACCGACTGTCATGATGCTGCGCGAGCTAGTCAACCACTCGATGACTTATCGGAATCTGTCGCGATTCCTCCGTGTAACACGAAGGACCTCCTTTTCCGGTCATATATGTAACGCATCACATCGGAATAAGTCGTATACATACCAGGGGCTATGTCATAGCCCCAACTATAAAACTCATATGGCTAAGTGAAAGTGTTAACGCCCTATAGTCCGATTGCTTGGTTCGCCGCATTGTCACCTCCTTTATGGACCAAGACGTTGGATCAAGAGTGATTATATGCTTTTTCCGAACACCCCCGTACCTACGAGGGGGCTGAAGCCGACGATTGGAAAACTTTTAGATTATATTAAAACGGCCGCACAGGAGGAGCACAAGCTTTTGAGCAAAATATAAAAATAGATTAATTATAAACTTGTCTTTTACAATGCTTTTGAGCAAAAAGGGCTTACCGGCCGCTATCTCCTTAGCGTGCCGAATCTCTTCCGGAGCTGCCCTGGATTTAGACCGAGCTTCACTCGCCTCTTGTAAGGCCTTATCAAGTTCAGCCGTTTTGGCTTTACTCTCCTTCTCAAGATATTCACAGCGGCTGGCAGCATTCTTCAATTCAAGCGCCAGTGCGGATATTTTCCCCTCATTTTGGCGCCGAGCTGCTCGTTCGGCTCTAAGATCAGCCGATGCCTTTTCGGCAGCCGCATTACTACACCGGCCTGCTCCTTGGCCCGGGCTAGCTCCGCCCGAAGAGCTTCAACGGCGGCAGCACCATCTGCATTGATGCACATTTCATATAAAACTCTCTTCCGCGTCAGGCTTCAATTACAAGCACATTGGTGTAAGGAATGCTCGAAATATATATCTTGCGAGTTGTCAAGACGCCTGTTGATCAATGCAATGTCATCCCCCGCAATATCCAGCTTTCGCTGCAGTTCAGCCACTTCCGTATTTCGGGTAGCTGCCGGGGGGAGGCAGCCTGTATTCGAAATTAAATCAAGGTTAGTACCTGAGCATATCTATTTGATCCTCCGATCGCTTCCTTCGGCAGGCAATCCGAGTCTCAGGGGCTACTGCATATACAACAGGTGCATTCTGTCAATAAAATTCAATTGGCAAAATTACATCACAAACCTCGAAACCTCTTAGAAGGCTCGTGAAGGCCTCGTTCAATCTGCTCTTCGCGGATAGAACCTTTTCGACCACCGTAACCATCAAGGCATGGTGCTCCTCTGAAACGGACGCTTGTCGCAGCATGTCCGTCAGCATTTCCGGCGCTCCGGGGTCTTCGGAAACCGCCGCCGGAGTACGGCATTCCTTTGAAGGAATCCGCTTACTCGCCTCCAGAATTGTTTCCGGCTATAAACCGGATAGTTCGGGGCCGTCATTCTTGACTTCCGAACCCTGAGTGACAGAGGCACCACCTTCAGGTAATGCCTTCTTCGTTCCCTGCACTGCTTGTCGATCGGGAGGAGCCCTCCGGGACGATACCTCAGAATCATCCGCCCTATTGGGCGAGGAGCCGGAGAAGGCATACCACTCTCCATCATCTCCGGAAGAAGGTCTCCCGAGGAGGAGGACGGTTGAGAAACACCGAGCGTTAACATGCGAGGATGTACATATATCGGATGATCACTTCACTAATAGGAAAAGAATGAGGTACGTTTAAAGTGCCCTGCTTCACTTACGGTTTGGCCAGAGGTTTGTCCTCATCATAAAACTCTACGGAAACATCGCTTGCCTGGCCCGATCCGCCCGACGATGGCATTTTTCCTCTCTTGGAAGGTTTCCCCTCCCAATCTTTGGAAGCGGCCCTCTTCTTGCCATGGAGGGCTTCCTCTGCACCTTTGCCCTCGGGCAAAAGGGTTCCGATTTCCCCGAACACAACGTCTAATTTATCCTCTGGACCGAGATCACCTCTAGTCTCCCTGTTCTCGCCCTCCTCTGCAGACACCTGGTACGGTGTCAGAGTCAGCATTCTCGTCAGCAGTGCGGTCGCAGAGTCTTCGGGAAGGGGCGCCGGACACCAGATTAATACCTCTTTCTTTATCCAGTCCTGTATAGGGACGGATTGTTCAGTATCTTGTCAAGAGATGCTTGAATGGAAGGTGTGCGAAGAGTGAATACTTACCGTAGTGTCCGGATGATTGCAGTCAAGGCCAACATCTTCGGTGGTGTCTGGCCATTGCTCTCGTTCCCCGAAATATAATTTCCACATTCCTTCATGCGTGGTGCCGAAGAAGTGCTGAAGAGTCCGCCGCCATTCTGGATTAAACTCCCACATACGGAGAAGCCGCCGCTGACATGGCAAGGTCCGGCGAACTAGCATTACTTGAACGACGTTCACAAGATCGATGCGCTTCTTGGCAAGGCTTCGGATGCGACTCTGCAGAGTCTGCACTTCATTGACGGATCCACAGTCCAATCCCTTATTGATCCATGAAGCAAGTTGGATTGGAGATCCGGGTCGGAACGCGGGCGTAGCCGCCCACCTGGACCACGCGGCTCGTTGATATAAAACCACCCCTGCTGCCATAGGTTGGAAGACTCGGCAAAAGATCCTTCAAACCAAACCGCGCTGGCAAGCTTGCCTATTATGGCGCTGCCGTATTCTGCCTGCTCCTCCTCTGTCACCTGCGGCCTCATGTCAAAGGTCTTGAGACACAAACCAAAGTGCGGAGGAGTCCGGAGGAAGGCCTCACACGTGACGATAAATGTCGAGATGAGAAGAATAGAGTCCGGGCCAGATCGTGAAAATCTAGCCCATAGTAAAACATGAGCCCCCGGACGAACGGGTTAAGCGCGAACCCTAACCCGTGGAGGAAGTGGGCCACAAATACTACCCTCTCGCCGGATCTGGGGGTAGGTACAACCTGCCCTGCTGCAGGGAGCCGATGAGGGATCTCTGGGGTCAGATACCTCGTCGCGCGGAGCTTCACAATATCCTCCTCCGTGACAGAAGAAGCCACCCACCGGCCTGGATGGCTGGATCCGGACATGATTGGGGCTGGTGGTGATTGGAACCCGAGGGTTAGAACTCGAGGTGGCTGGGGTTGAGGAATAAGCAAGCGCAAAGGAACAAGACGAGTCTGGGTCCCTATATAAAGACCCCGAATACTGAGCGTCCCCTCCTGGGTCTCGAGGCTTACCTATCTCCAAAGAGTTGTACCCAGGGGACGGTTGGGCTACCAACGCTCGCATTGATGAAAATCCCGTGAATAAGGGGACACGATCTCTGCTTTGACAAGACGTGCCAATAAAACCGCGTCCTGAGACGTGGGACGGCGGGCTAGCCAACGGTTCGGAATAATAACCGGGCGAGCGTGACGTAATGTCACAAACAATTGTCGGCGGATTGGGATCGTGAAATATTGTATTCTCTGCAATTGCATACACAGGTCCGGATATACTTACTACATCCGAAGACTATTCTGGAGTTCGGAAGAAGGGAACCCTCCTTGCAATGCCGAAGACAAAACTGCGCGCCGGACTCCTCGTCATTGAAGCCAGGTTCAGGGGCTACTGAGGGAGTCCTGGACTAAGGGGTCCTCGGGCGTCCGGCCTGTTAGCCATGGGCCGGACTGATGGGCCGTGAAGATGAGAAGACCGAAGACCGCACTCGTGTCCGGACAGGACTCTCCTTGGCGTGGAAGGCAAGCTTGGCGATCAATCGTGTAGATTCCTTTGTATGTAACCGACTCCATGTAACCCTAGATCTCTCCGGTGTTTATATAAACCGGAGAGCATAGTCCGGATAGGCGGATACTCATTATCATAATCATACAAGCTAGGCCTCTAGGGTTTAGCCATTACGATCTCGTGGTAGATCAACTCTTGTAACACTCATATTCATCAAGATCAATCAAGCAGGAAGTAGGGTATTACCTCCATAGAGAGGGCCCGAACCTGGGTAAACATCATGTCCCCCGTCTCCTGTTACCATCGACCTTAGACGCACAGTTCGGGACCCCCTACCCGAGATCCACCGGTTTTGACACCGACAGGCGCCCCCTACCTCGTGGCCACCTCGGAGACCCCCCTGACTTGTTCCCGATGCCAAAACCTCTTATATATACAGAAACCCCCAGAACATAACCTAGATCGGGAGTTCCGCCGCCGCAAGCCTCTGTAGCCACCAAAAACCAATCGGGACACTGTTCCGGCACCCTGCCGGAAGAGGGATCCCTCACGGGTAGCCATCTTCATCATCCCGGCACTCTCCATGGCGAGGAGGGAGTAGTTCACCCTCGGAGCTGAGGGTATGTACCAGTAGCTATGTGTTTGATCTCTCTCTTGTGTTCTTGATTCGACACGATCTTGATGTATCGCGAGCTTTGCTATTATAGTTGGATCTTATAATGTTTCTCCCCCTCTACTATCTTGTAATGGATTGAGTTTTCCCTTTGAAGTTATCTTATCGGATTGAGTCTTTAAGGATTTGAGAACACTTGATGTATGTCTTGCGTGGGATACCTGTGGTGACAATGGGGTATTCTATTGATTCACTTGATGTATGTTTTGGTGATCAACTTGCGGGTTCCGTGACCTTGGAAATCTATGCATAGAGGTTGGCACACGTTTTCGTCTTGACTCTCCGGTAGAAACTTTGGGGCACTCTTTGAAGTTCTTTGTGTTGGTTGAATAGATGAATCTGAGATTGTGTGATGCATATCGTATAATCATACCCATGGATACTTGAGCTGTCATTGGAGTATCTAGGTGACATTAGGGTTTTGGTTGATTTGTGTCTTAAGGTGTTATTCTAGTACGAACTCTATGATAGATCGAACGGAAAGAATAGCTTCGTGTTATTTTACTACGGACTCTTGAATAGATTGATCAGAAAGGATAACTTTGAGGTGGTTTCGTACCCTAGCATAATCTCTTCGTTTGTTCTCCGCTATTAGTGACTTTGCAGTGACTCTTTGTTGCATGTTGAGGGACAGTTATATGATCCAATTATGTTATTATTGTTGAGAGAACTTGCACTAGTGAAAGTATGAACCTTAGGCCTTGTTTTAACGCATTGCAATACCGTTTGTGCTCACTTTTATCAATAGTTACCTTGCTGTTTTTATATTTTCATATTACAAAAACCTATATCTACCATCCATATTGCACTTGTATCACCATCTCTTCGCCGAACTAGTGCACCTATACAATTTACCATTGTATTGGGTGTGTTGGGGACACAAGAGACTCTTTGTTATTTGGTTGCAGGGTTGCTTGAGAGAGACCATCTTCATCCTACGCCTCCCACAGATTGATAAACCTTAGGTCATCCACTTTAGGGAAATTTTCTACTGTCCTAAAAACCTCTGCACTTGGAGGCCCAGCAATGTCTACAAGAAGAAGGTTGAGTGGTAGACATCAAGCTCTTTTCTGGCGCCGTTGCCGGGGAGGCTAGGTAAGCGGCACTAACACCCCGTCAACTAAGCTCTTTTCTGGTGCTGTTGCCGGGGAGGTTAGTGCTTGAAGGTATATCTTTAGATCTTGCAATCGAGTCTTTTAATTTCTTGTTTTATGACTAGTTTAATCCATAAAAGAAAACTACAAAAAAATGGAATTAAGGTTGCCTCATATGCTTCATCTTTTTAATGTCTTTCGTGAAAATGATGGGAAGGAAAATTGTGCTCAAGTACTAGAAGAAGAATTACATAGAATGCTTGGCATAAAATATGTGAATGATGAGCATGATTGCAATGTTGTTCGTACGAATTCTTTGAATGCCTATGATGCTAATGATATGCAAAGCCACAAGCTTGGGGATGCTATGTTTGATGAAGACGATATTTTTAGTTCCCCAAGTTTTGATGAGCAAATTTATTATGATGATAGCATGCCTCCTATTTATGATGATTATTGTGATGACATGTATGTTATAAAGAATAATGATAACCATGAAACTTGTCATCATGATTTTAATTTGCAATTGAATTATGCTTCACATGATAGTTATTTTCTTGAGTTTGCTCCCACTACTATTGATGAGAATAAATTTGCTTATGTGGAGAGTAGTAAAATTTCTATGCAAGTAGATCATGAAAAGAATGCTTTATGTGCTGGTTATATGGTTGAATTCATTCATGATGCTACTGAAAATTATTATGAGAGAGGATCATATGCTTCTACATATTGCAATAATATCAAGTTTCCTCTCTATGTGTTGAAAATCTTGAAGATTTGCTTGTTTTACCTTCCTATGCTAGTTGTTTCATGTTCCCATAGGTTGTTTGATACTTGATAATTGTTTTGAGATATAAAGATGGTGAAATTAGAGTTGTGCTAGTTGAGTAATTGTGAAATTGAGAAATACTTGTTTACGGTTTGCAAGTCCTGTAGCATGCACGTATGGTAACCGTTGTGTGACAAATTTGAAGCATGAGATGTTCTTTGATTGCCTTCCTTATGAGTGGCGGTCGGGGACGAGCGATGGTCTTTTCCTACCAATCTATCCCCCTAGGAGCATGCGCGTAGTGCTTCATTTTGATGACTTGTAGATTTTTGCAATAAGTATGTGAGTTCTTTATGAATAATGTTGAGTCCATGGATTATACGCACTCTCACCCTTCCATCATTGCTAGCCTCTTTGGTACCGTGCATTGCCCTTTCTCACCTTGAGAGTTGGTGCAAACTTTGCCGGTGCATCCAAACCCCGTGATATGATACGCTCTATCACACATAAACCCCTTATATCTTCCTCAAAACAGCCACCATACCTACTTATTATGGCATTTCCATAGCCATTCCGAGATATATTGCCATGCAACTTTCCGCCGTTCCGTTTATTATGACACGCTTAATCATTGTCATATTGCCTTGCATGATCATGTAGTTGACATCGTATTTGTGGCAAGACCACTATGGATAATTTTTCATACATGTCACTCTTGATTCATTGCCCATCGCGGTACACCGCCGGAGGCATTCATATAGAGTCATATTTGTTCTAGTATCGAGTTGTAATCATTGAGTTGTAAATAAATAGAAGTGTGATGATCATCATTGGTAGAGCATTGTCCCGTGAAAAAAAAAGAGAAAGGCCAAATAAAAAAAGAAAGGCCAAATAAAAAAAGGCCAAATAAAAAGGAAGGCCCAAAAAAAGATAAAAGGACAATGCTACTATCCTTTTTCCACACTTGTGCTTCAAAGTAGCACCATGATCTTTATGATAGAGAGTCTCTTATTTTTTCACTTTCATATACTAGTGGGAATTTTTCGTTATAGAACTTGGCTTGTATATTCCAACAATGGGCTTCCTCAAATGCCCTAGGTCTTCATGAGCAAGCAAGTTGGATGCACACCCACTTAGTTTCTTTTTGTTGAGCTTTCATACATTTATAGCTCTAGTGCATCCGTTGCATGGCAATCCCTACTCCTCGCATTGACATCAATTGGTGGGCATCTCCCTAGCCCGTTGATTAGCCGCGTCAATGTGAGACTTTCTCCTTTTTTGTCTTCTCCACACAACCCCCATCATCATATTCTATTCCACCCATAGTGCTATGTCAATGGCTCACGCTCATGTATTGGGTGAAAGTTGAAAAAAGTTTGAGAATACTAAAGTATAAAACAATTGATTGGCTTGTCATCAGGGTTGTGCATGATGAGAGCATTTTGTGTGACGAAAATGAAGCATGGCCAAACTATATGATTTTGTAGGGATGAGCTTTCTTTCGCTATGTTATTTTGAGAAGACATAATTGCTTCGTTAGTATGCTTGAAGTATTATTATATTTATGTCAATATTAATATTTTGTCTTGAATCTTATGGATCTGAATATTCTTGCCACAATAAAGAAGATTACATTGATAAATATGTTAGGTAGCATTCCACATCAAAAATTCCGTTTTTATCATTTACCTACTCGAGAACGAGCAGGAATTAAGCTTGGGGATGCTTAGTACGTCTCCAACGTATCTATAATTTTTGATTGTTCCATGCTATTATATTATCCATCTAGGATGTTTTATATGCATTTATATGCTATTTTATATGATTTTTGAGACTAACCTATTAACCCGGAGCCCAGTGCCAGTTTCTGTTTTTTCCTTGTTTTTGAGTATCGCAGAAAAGGAAAACCAAATGGAGTCCAATTGACCTGAAAATTCATGGAGATTATTTTTGGACTAGAAGAAGCCCACGGAGTATCGGTGATGGGCCAGAAGAGTCCCGAGGCACCCACGAGGGTGGGGGCGCGCCCCCTACCTCGTGGCCACCTCGGAGACCCCCCTGACTTGTTCCCGGCGCCAAAACCTCTTATATATACAGAAACCCCCAGAACATAACCTAGATCAGGAGTTCCGCCGCCGCAAGCCTCTGTAGCCACCAAAAACCAATCGGGACCCTATTCCGGCACCCTGCCGGAAGGGGGATCCCTCACCAGTGGCCATCTTCATCATCCCGGCGCTCTCCATGACGAGGAGGGAGTAGTTCACCCTCGGGGCTAAGGGTATGTACCAGTAGCTATGTGTTTGATCTCTCTCTTGTGTTCTTGATTCGGCACGATCTTGATGTATCGCGAGGTTTGCTATTATAGTTGGATCTTATGATGTTTCTCCCCCTCTACTCTCTTGTAATGGATTGAGTTTTCCCTTTGAAGTTATCTTATCGGATTGAGTCTTTAAGGATTTGAGAACACTTAATGTATGTCTTGCGTGGGATACCCGTGGTGACAATGGGGTATTCTATTGATTCACTTGATGTATGTTTTGGTGATCAACTTGCGGTTTCCGTGACCTTGGGAATCTATGCATAGGGGATGGGACACGTTTTCGTCTTGACTCTCCGGTAGAAACTTTGGGGCACTCTTTGAAGTTCTTTGTGTTGGTTGAATAGATGAATCTGAGATTGTGTGATGCATACCGTATAATCATACCCACGGATACTTGAGGTGACATTGGAGTATCTAGGTGACATTATGGTTTTGGTTGATTTGTGTCTTAAGGTGTTATTCTAGTACGAACTCTATGATAAATCGAACGGAAAGAATAGCTTTGTTTTATTTTACTACGGACTCTTGAATAGATCGATCAGAAAGAATAACTTTGAGGTGGTTTTGTACCCTACAATAATCTCTTCGTTTGTTCTCCGCTATTAGTGACTTTGGAGTGACTCTTTGTTGCATGTTGAGGGATAGTTATATGATCCAATTATGTTCTTATTGTTGAGAGAACTTGCACTAGTGAAAGTATGAACCTTAGGCCTTGTTTCAACGCATTGAAAAACCGTTTGTGCTCATTTTTATCAATAGTTACCTTGCTGTTTTTATATTTTCAGATTACAAAAACCTATATCTACCATCCATATTGCACTTGTATCACCATCTCTTCGCCGAACTAGTGCACCTATACAATTTACCATTGTATTAGGCGTGTTGGGGTTGTTATTTGGTTGCACGGTTGCTTGAGAGAGACCATATTCATCCTACGCCACCCACGGATTGATAAACCTTTGGCCATCCACTTGAGAGAAATTTTCTACTGTCCTACAAACCTCTGCACTTGGAGGCCCAACAACGTCTACAACAAGAAGGTTGCGTAGTAGACATCAAACAACATACATTGTTCCCTTTGTCATCGGTATGTTACTTGCCCGAGATTCGATTGTCGGTATCTCAATACCTAGTTCAATCTCGTTACCGGCAAGTCTCTTTACTCGTTCCGTAATGCATCATCCCGCAACTAAGTCATTAGTCACATTGCTTGCAAGGCTTATAGTGATGTGCATTACCGAGAGGGCCCAGAGATACCTCTCCGACAATCGGAGTGACAAATCCTAATCTCGATCTATGCCAACTCAACAAACACCATCGAAGACACCTATAGAGCACCTTTATAATCACCCAGTTACGTTGTGATGTTTGGTAGCACACTAAGTGTTCCTCCGGTATTCGGGAGTTGCATAATCTTATAGTCATAGGAACATGTATAAGTCATGAAGAAAGCAATAGCAATAAACTAAACAATCATAGTGCTAAGCTAACGGATGGGTCTTGTCCATCACATCATTCTCCTAATGATGTGATCCCGTTCATCAAATGACAACACATGTCTATGGTTAGGAAACTTAACCATCTTTGATTAACGGGCTAGTCAAGTAGAGGCATACTAGGGACACTTTGTTTTGTCTATGTATTCATACATGTATCAAGTCTCCGGTTAATATAATTCTAGCATGAATAATAAACATTTATCATGATATAAGGAAATATAAATAACAACTTTATTATTGCCTCTAGGGGATATTTTCTTCACTACTATCTGCACCTTCTTCTCTTCGAGAAATGCCTTTCTCGAGGATGGCTTTCATCTCTTCGAGCGCTACCTTCTTGATGTATGCCCTCTCCCTCTTCAACAGGAGTCCTCGAACTTCTCCGTCAACTTGGAAGCTGCACCTTCTCGCTTTGCCCTCTCCCCCTCCCACCTCTTTCCCCGGAACCTTCTCCTAATCTTCTTTAGCGGTTTTTTTGTTCGGTCGATTGGGTCCCCAGTTTCCTCCCAGTCCTTTCCCCGCCACCAGCTCACCCTCCGTCGCCGGCCTGCTTCTTGAGTGTCTCCTCCTTTGTGGATTTCACTTTTTAAACATCGTTTTGCAACGTCGTCGAGTTGACCATCTGGGTGAGCGTGATGCTCGGATCCTTCAGCACTTCCACCACATCCTTCATCTCCGGCAGGCTATCCTCCGGTTCCATGCGGCAGCGGCGACGGGAGGGAAGAACAAAGTGGGAGAAAAGGGCGGAAATTGGGTGGAGAGCGGCGGGATAGAAGAAGGAAGTGGGATTTTGCTGCGAAAACAGGGTGGGCATCTACAAAAGTGCGAGCTCCGCCTGCCTTTTGGGTGTGCCGAAGGTGTCGGAGTCCTACGTGTCTGCTGTCCACACCCCCGCAATCCCCCCTCCCCCGCCCCAAACGTTCGATTCTAGTTTGCCGAAAAAACTGGTCTAGATCCCTCGTCCTACCGATACATGCTCGCGTTGGATGGCACAACATGTCCGGACTGCGCGGTCCGGACGTATGCGGGTGGTTTGAGGGTCAGTGTTTGAGATGCCCTAAAGCCACATAATACATTATATGGGGAAGAGTAGGGAGAGCTATATATCTCTACTCCTGTAAAAGACTTAGTTGATGATGATGGTGTGTCTGCCATCCGTCATTTCTGACCATTAAATCTGCGTCTAATGACTATGATGTAAGTTGTGGCCTTTTTGCAGCAATATACCACTTCTTGCTTTAATTTACAGAAAAGCCCTTAGTATCTTGAAACCAACCACGTTCCTTCCTTACTTCATCAAAACAACCCAAGAAATATATTTTGAGTGAAACATAATATATTTTTAGTGATATATGTATATCAAAACTAGACTATTTTCTTTCAAATTTGTGAATAATTATTATTCTACTTTGAATCTGTTGCAACAAATGGGCAACTTGCTAGTTGATCAAAAAATATGTGTTTTCACGACTCTGCCGAATCCAACGCGTTGCATTGTAATTGCCTACCGATCGATCGAGTTCGGCCGAGATATACCAGAGGCATATGCTTGAGTAGTTGAGTTGAATAGCACGGTACTCTCTCCGTTTCTTTTTAGTTTGCATATAAGATTTGGTCAAAGTCAAACCTTATAAAGTTTGACTAGCCCTGTAGAAAAATATATCAACATTCACACTATGAAATCAATATTATTAGATGCATGATGAAATTAATTTTCATATCATATAACTTTAGTATTGTAGATGTTTATATTATCTTTTATAAAGTAAGTCAAACTTTTTAAAGTTTGACTTTGACCAAATCTTATATACAGAGTAAAAAGAAACAGTGAGTTCTACGCACATCGATCTTGGTCACTACTGCTACTAGTACCTTGCTGTCTGGCCTTGGGACAGGTAGGTCTAGAGCCTGGATCGAAGCCAAGAACTGACGAGAGTGGATATATATACTGCGTGCACAAATACAGTATCGGCTCGGACAGTTGCATATCCACATTTCGCGGCAGACTATTCGGTCACGGGGCATGAAGGTTTTGGCGTTGGGTGAGCCGATCTTTAGGCCAACTCCATCGCGTGACCCAAATTTACCCTAAATCGTCCGTTTATGTCTGTTTAGGGTAAAACAGACAAACCGAACAACCCAACACATGGGAGCATACGGACGTTTCGTCCAGTCAGTGTCCGTTTTTGCCCCATTTTCAGACCAAAGTTGCTCTCGGTTTGGGGCCAAAGCGGACGTCTTCGCGTCCTCCTCATCCGTCTGTGTCCGCCCTCGACACCACCTGTCACTCTCTCCTTTTCTGTACCTGCCCACCACGCGCACCCACCACGCCGCTCCACTCCACTTCAGTACAGCAGCAGCACCGCCCCACATCCAGTTCACACCCATGGCGCCTCCGCCTTTGCTCCCCCTCTCCGCGCTCCTTCTCCTGCTCGCCACCGCCTCCCATGCCTCTGCCAAGCCCGTCCAGACTCAGCCCTCCTTGCCACTCCTCGACCGTGTCTCCGCCCCGTCTGAGCGGGCCGAGCTGCTCGCGTACCGGCTGGAGCGGGACGAGAAGAGGGCAGTGCCGCTCTCTGCGGCCGCCGGCGCGGCCAACGGCACGCGTCGCGGCGGCGGAAGGGTCATGGCGCCGGTGGTGTCCGGCCTGGCCTAGGGGAGCGGGGAGTACTTCACCAAGATCGGGGTGGGGACGCCCGCCCCGCCGGCGCTCATGGTGCTCGACACAGGCAGCGACGTCGTGTGGCTGTAGTGCGCGTGTGCAGGCGCTGCTACGAGCAGTCCGGCCAGGTGTCCCCGTGCGCGCTGGCCACCTGGAACGCGTCCGGCGCCGACGCGCTCCCGGCGCTGGCCCGGCTCGACGGCCTCGCCTTCTGCTACTTCTGGCCGCGCCTCTCCGGGCGCCGGAGCGACAGGCGCCACCGCGAGGGGGAGAAGGTCGCGCCTCTCCGGGCGCCGGGCTGCTCTTCTGCTACTTCTGGCCGCGCCTCTCCGGGCGCCGGAGCGACAGGCGCCACCGCGGCGGCGTCGACCGAGAAGATGCGAGGGCGTGCATGAGCGGGAGCGGCCACGGCGGCGTCAAGTTTGCTATGCCTGCTACGTGTTTGAAGAAATGACGAGGACGGACAGCTGGTGATATGGGGTAAAAATTGGGGTAGCATCGTTGGGTGCAGGGAGTTTGTCCGGCCTCTGTCCGGTGTTTGTTCTCCCTATTTCTACCCCATACGGACAAAATCCGGACAAAATGGGGTAAGATTTAGGGTCGTGCGGTGGAGTTGGCCTTAAAGGAGTGGAGGGGCTTGGAAGCAGAGACAACGAATGTTGGCTTGGCTGCACGCGCCAACGGGGAAAGTAGGTAAAGGTGACGACGACTTCCCTGGTGCTCGATCGGCGGTCTGGCATGCAATGCAAGCTCACGGAGTCACGGGTGTTCGGTGTATCGAACCTCGCTTGATGTGCAAAATAACCGGTCGAAAGAGACAATCTAGAGATCGTGAAATGATCGACATGGGAGATCCTAGATGACAGTTGGTGATGAAAAATATCCCCATCGCTCCCGCGTGAGCGTCATGCCTGAACCCTACGCCGCAGCCACCCGGTGTTGCCCCTCCTCTCCCTACCATCGCCGTCACCAGGGAGGCGAAGCCCGCACGACATTGGCGACGGCGAAGCCTCCATCCTCTCTCTCATTGTGCTCGGGTGGCGCGCAGTAGCGGTATGAATCAAGTCCATGCTATTCTATGAATTATTTTTGTTATGAATACCAGCAAAATAAAATACCTAAATAGTTCATCCACAGTATGTTATTTCTTTTAACATGCAGCCTATCCACCTCAACAGGCCTGCCACATCAGCATCTTGTTGGTGACTTACATACGGGACCAACCACTGCAACCGTCCTGCCACATAAGATTTCAGTTACTGGCTCAGGGAGTCAGGGATCCACCACAACCTGGCATCACGAGCACTGTTTTCGCTGTTACCGCTGCACGCACGCTCGAAGGCTCCCTACCTTCGTAACCTTCCCCGACTCGATTTCTTGCCTCCCCTTCACTGTTTGAACTTGGACTGTCCAACCAAGCTTCGGTACATGGGCTGCAGCTTCCTTCATTGAACGATCCAGCCCAAAGGAAAAAAAAAGATAGCCCATGCCATGGCATGTTGCTGCGTTTTTCTCTTTTTTTAGGGGAAGCTGCCGCGTCTCCTATTGCCAAGCGAAATGCCTCAAAAACGGTGCTATAAATCAGCCGGCTGATGTGAGGGGATTTTAAACCGCCTCGCTGGCAGTTAGATCAGCCCCAATCGTACTGTCGGATTCCTTCCGTCAGCTCCTTTGAATGGTCAACGGGGACACAATCTCCTCCTGACATCGCATAACAGTCCTGCATATCAGCCCGTCAGCCCCTACTCTCATTCGATTTTGAAACACCCGGAGCCGCTGGCGACGAGAGACAATCATTGGCACGGCGGCGCACCGCCGCATCACACGATGACTCTTGTGATGCTCCATTGAAACACCGGCCGCTCGATGAAGCTTCATCGCAATCTCGGCGGCCCCCGGCAAAGCCCATTGCAGCACTGGTGGCCCCTCGGCGAAGCTCCACGGTAGCACTGTACAACCTCGATAGAGCTTCATCGCAACACCGGCGGGCCCTTGTGAAGTTCCATCGAAGCACCCCCGATGCTTCCGTCGCAGCGTCGGTGTCCTGGCATGGTGGTGCTCCATTGTAGTGGAGATGTCGACGTCGCTGTCTCAGCTCCCGTCGCAGCGCCGGCGTCCCGATGCGGCGGTGCTCCATTGCAGCGCCGACCTCGACGTCGCTATCGCAGCCCCCCGACGCGGCGTTGCTCCATTGCAGCGTCGACGTCGACGTCGCTGTCGCAGCTCCCATCGCAGCGCCGACATCACCGTCGCAACTCCCATCGCAGTGATATCGTCATTGCAGCTCCCATCCCGTGCCGGCCTCCCGTCGCAGCACCGGCGACTGCTCTCCGGCGATTGCATCTTTGTGATGCGTGGCAGCAACGGCAGACCGCGTTGCAGCGCCGTGCCGGGAGTGCACCGCAGCGTTGCAGCACCGACGACGAAGTAGGCGTCCCCCTCCCAGCAACTGCATCGTAGCAGTGCACGAGCGGCTCCGCGTGTTTTTTTAACAAAGTACAAACGCAAGTGTTTATATACACGCGCATACACTCATCCCTATGAACGCACACACGCACGCCCTACCCCTATGAGTACCTTCGAAAGACTGAGCCGGTATATCATATTGAAATTAACAAAAGTCACCGTAGGCACCTCGTCGTGGACGAGAACGTCTTTTCCCACTGAATGCGCATCGCCGAAAATCCTGAAATAATCCAGGAATAAATGCGAGCACAAGGACTTGAACCCTGATGGGCTGAGGATACCACAATCCTTCTAACCATCCAAGCACAGAGGACGAGGCTTATGTTTGAGTGTTATCATCCGGCTTAGAATAAACATTTTCCCAGAAATATAGCCAAGCGAACGCTAGCCCTTTCGCAGCGTCGATCGATGCTCCCACGCGCCACGGGCGTTCGCCGCCACCAGCCCTTTCGCCTCCACAAGCGCACTAAACACAATTATTAGTTCGTCTTCACTGCGGTCGCTCTTATTGCCGCCACTATCTCATCGGTGGCTCTACGACGGACACGAAACGACATCGCTACATTCATCACCTCTAATGAGTAGCTCGCCGTCAGTTACCCTACAATTGTGGAACTCAGTCGTCGCCGCGTGCGCGTTTAAATACATGTACGCACCTCCATCTTCATCCCAAACACACGCCAATTCGCCTTTGATTTTTTGCTTCCCCTTTGTTTTCAACCCCCCTAATTTCACAACCCTTCATCCCCCATCGTCTCCAGCAGCGCTCATCATCGACTCGTCCTCGACAGTGCCTGTCGACGCGTCCCCGGCTGCGGCCCGTCTCCATCTGGGGCTCGCCTCACCTCTGCTCCAGTGTGCGCCCCGTCCTTCCGATATGAAAACCGTGGGCTTAGACATGGGGCGGCATGTGTCCTGGGCTTCCCTTGGTGACGAGGATGCTGCCAAAAGCTCTGTCCCGGTAGCTCAGTGTACTGATTAGCGTGTGATGCATGAGAGTGAGGCGTGTGGAGGATGGCAAGATGTGCTGCCTCGGCATGGCCGGCGCCGTCTGGAGTCGCCAACTCCGGCATTGCCCCCTCGTCCCATTCCGGCTTGGCTCTTTGGTAGGTGTTGCAGATGTCTTGCTCCTGGTCATCGAGTGGCTGATTGCAGAGATCCCTTGAGGTGCTCCCGCTGTTTGGAGAACGGCCACTGGGCGCGTGGGTGTCCCAATGCTTGGCGTCCATTCATCTCACTTGCATGTCTTGCCATGCCGCCACGGTCTCGCCTCGACATCGAGCATTACCGAGCTCCAACTCCTTGTGATGGTCCGATGGTATCCCACCTTGAAGGAAATATGCCCTAGAGGCAATAATAAAGTTATTATTTATTTCTTCATATCATGATAAATGTTTATTATTCATGCTAGAATTGTATTAACCGGAAACATAATACATGTGTGAATACATAGACAAACACAGTGTCACTAGTATGCCTCTACTTGACTAGCTCGTTGATCAAAGATGGTTAAGTTTTCTAGCCATAGACATGAGTTGTCATTTGATTAACGGGATCACATCATTAGGAGAATGATGTGATTGACTTGACCCATTCCGTTAGCTTAGCACTTGATCGTTTAGTTTACTGCTATTGCTTTCTTCATGATTTATACATGTTCCTATGACTATGAGATTATGCAACTCCCGATTACCGGAGGAACACTTTGTGTGCTACCAAACCTCACAACATAACTGGGTGATTATAAAGGTGCTCTACAGGTGTCTCCGATGGTACTTGTCGAGTTGACATAGATCGAGATTAGGATTTGTCACTCCGATTGTCGGAGAGGTATCGCTGGGCCCTCTCGGTAATGCACATCACTATAAGCCTTGCAAGCAATGTGACTAATCAGTTAGTCGCGGGATGATGCATTACGGAACGAGTAAAGAGACTTGCCGTTAACGAGATTGAGCTAGGTATTGAGATACCGATGATCGAATCTCGGGCAAGTAACATACCGATGACAAAGGGAACAACATATGTTGTTATGCGGTTTGACCGATAAAGATCTTCGTAGAATATGTAGGAACCAATATGAGCATCCAGGTTCCGCCATTGGTTATTGACCGGAGACGTTTCTCGGTCATGTCTACATAGTTCTCGAACCCGTAGGGTCCGCACGCTTAAAGTTCTGTGACGATCGGTATTATGAGTTTATATGTTTTGATGTACCGAAGGTAGTTCGGAGTCCCGGAAATGATCACGGACATGACGAGGAGTCTCGAAATGGTCGAGACATAAAGATTGATATATTGGAAGCCTATATTTGGACGTCGGAAGAGTTCCGGATGAAATCGGGATTTTACCGGAGTGCCGGAGGGGTTACCGGAACCCCCCGGAGGTTAATGGGCCTTGTTGGGCCCTAGTGGAGAGAGAGAGAGGGGCCGGCCAGGGCAGGCCGCGCGCCCCTCCCCCTCTGGTCCGAATTGGACTAGGAGGGGGGGGCGGCGCCCCCCTTTCCTTCTCCTTCCCCCCTTCCTGTCCCCCTCCTAGTGGGAGTAGGAAAGAGGGGAGTCCTACTCCTACTAGGAGGAGGACTCCTCCTCCTGGCGCGCCCTACAGGGCCAGCCGGCCTCCCCCTTGCTCCTTTATATACGGGGGCAAGGGGGCACCCTAGGACACACAAGTTGATCATTGATCTCTCCCAGCCGTGTGCGGTGCCCCCCTCCACCATAATCCACCTCGGTCATATCGTAGCGGTGCTTAGGCAAAGCCCTGCGTCGGTAGCATCATCATCACTGTCACCACGCCGTCGTGCTGACGAAGCTCTTCCCGGAAGCTCTACTGGATCGTGAGTTCGCGGGACGTCACCTAGCTGAACGTGTGCTGAACGCGGAGGTGCCGTACGTTCGGTGCTGAGGATCGGTCGATCGTGAAGACGTACGACTACATCAGCCACGTTGTTATAACGCTTCCGCTTACGGCCTACAAGGGTACGTAGACGACACTCTCCCCTCTCGTTGCTATGCATCACCATGATCTTGCGTGTGCGTAGGAATTTTTTTGAAATTACTACGTTCCCCAACACAGCTCCCCTCCAAGGTGCTTCACCGCAGGTCCTGGGCATCGGTCGTTTCCGCTCACACTGAGTCGGCAACCCCATCTGATGTACTACTCCAGTCCACTCTAGCAGCCCAGGCTGAGCTCCTGGTGCGCGTTGGGAGCTTTCTGGAGCGAGCGGAGGCTGCTCTGGGAAAGCTCTCTTTTGTGTCGGTTGTGTTGCAATCCGCTCCTACGCCACATCCTCCTAGTGAGGTTGATGTTGGTGGCTCAGTGGAGAATAGGGTTGGGGAGCTCTATGGTTGTTTCTCCCCTAGAGCTATGGACAACTCATCATCGCCGTCTGCCTTGCCCACTGTGATGTCTACCGCTGAGGGCGGGACCATTCCAGTGGTGGTGCCTCCGGTGCTGCAGGTGATGCCCGGGCTTCAAGTGTTATGTGCGAGCTCTGATTCGCCTCTATCAGTGAAGCATATGATGGACACGCAGGCAACCATGTGTGAGGGACATGATTCAACCTTGACATGTGAGTTGAGTGAGGTGAACTCGCATGTGCGCTCACATGTGGCTTTGCACCCATTCCACCCTCGCCGACGGATAATTCCAATGCTCTCTTTGCAAAAGAGCTTTGTGACTTGCTCGCTAGCGTGGAGACTGTTAGCCCTGTAACTGGAAGGGCGATTGCTTGCCTCCTGACGGGAACCACATTCAAGGGCAAATACAAGAAGGCGAGTGATTGCCCTCGGACTGGTATAGTGAAGGAGAAGTCACTAAGGTGCAAAGGCAAAAAGACTGGCGCCATAGGTAAGGCGCCCGCAGCTGCTTAATGGGTGATTCCCGGTCCCTCGGCTCATCCTCACGGTTTGGGTCGTCATTGTGGTTTCGGCATGGTCCACTATCTTTTATTGGGATGTTTTTGTCGGGTTCAAAATTGTGGTGTACAAGCATGAGGAGTTATTGTGTGTTAGGAGGGTTTGGCGGGTTGCACGTGTGCTCATGGGATCATGATTGGTGAGTAACCCAATTATGATCTGATTGTATCGGTTTTAGCTCGGTTTTCCGTAGATCAACCGGGCAATTCTCTTCTTCTTAATTAATCGGCGAGGCAATTCTTTTGCCTCTGTTTCGAAAACTCCATACAATTCTTCATCCGCTGCTCTATCTTCTTGGTTTGCCCATCCAAATCTGCCGACACTGTGGTTAGCCGAGTGTGGACTGACGAGGTACCGGTTGATGTAAGCCTTTTGGTGGCCAGCGATCTTGTGTCAGAGTAAGATGTGGAACCCCAGTGATCCAAGTTAAAAAAAATTAAAAAAAAATCCGAGCCGCCGCCTCCGTGCTCAGGGGCGGGCCCACCTCAATTCAAGGGTATTCAGTTGAATACCCATGATTTTTGCCAAAACAAACTATGTATATGTTGTATATATACTATGTATGTATAAGGAAAAACGAAACTGATACGCAACACATGATAGATAGGCATTTCAGCCCAAAAACAGAGCCCACCCTCTATTTTCCCTCAACACCACGACTTGGCCCATTGGCCCAAATGGCTGTAGCTCACAGCCCACACACGTCCATCATCGCCCAAAAAAATTATCCATCGATCAGACGCAGCAGGATAACCCGCACCCTTCGCACGCGAGCCGCCAGGTGGCCAGAGTGGTTGCCATCGCCTAATCGGCGATCGCACCTGGGTGCGGCGGCGCGAACGGCTCAACAAATCCATCCCTTGCCCCGTTGATTCTGATCCCTGCAGTCCGCAACAGACATCAGGCATCGATGCAATTTCCACTCCACAACCCACATATTCAGGTACAATTGCTAATTAGATATATTAATCCTTCGCCTTCTGAAATTGGGATTTCTCCTCTCATGCCGATTCTTATTTCTTAATCGAACTGAATTCATTTATCGTTGCAGGCAGGGGCAATGTTTTCTTCTCGTACTGTCCAGCAGGCTGCAGTACAGACGTACTCCCTCCGTCCGGAAATACTCGTCGAAGAAATGGTTAAAAATGGATGTATCTAGAACTTAAATATGTCTAGATATATCTATTCATTCGACACGTATTTTCGGACGGAGGGAGTATAAGACTAAGTAAGTTAGTTTGACCACTTTTCTTTCTATTTAATTATAGTGATAGTGGAGAGTTGTTTGCAGTCAATTATGAGTTGTTTAGACATGAGAATTTGCAACTTTCCATTTGAATTTGTAGCATGAGAATATTTATAAATTTTGAATTCGTTAAAAAGAGCATTATTTAAATATTAGTCACTGAAAGAGGATTCTTCTAAGGATCAGGGGTCACAAATTTATCATGCAATTTGTAAGCTTTTTTACTATTTTTATTTCTATCCTCTATATATCATAGATTTTGGCACGCTATGTTGAACAATTATTACATCTATATGTTGAAAAAAATCCAAGTTATGGTCAATTTTTATGAATATAATATATTATGTGATATCCTTTATAGATATTACAACCAGTGCAATATGCTGCTATAATCGGTTATACGCGTCAAAAGGAAAACCATAGGCTTCCAAAAAAACTTTTCAAATTTTGAATACACAGGTAGGGCTGTCAAAAAAGTTCGGGCTCGACAAACTGTTTGAGTTCGGCTTGTTAAAAGCTCGATTCGAGCTCGGCTTGAAGTCTTAACAAGCCAAACTCAAGCCTAACGTGTAGCTCACGAGCCATTCGAGCTCGAGCTCGAACAGTTCGGCAAAGCTCGGTCAAACACATGCGATGGAGCATGCATCGCTAAACTATGGGCATTTTGTAGGAACATAGGCTAAATCTAGGTCGTGCAGCTTGTCTTTCGCGACGTCCAAAACTAGTCCATGTCTATGTAGCCAAGTGCTACACTAACGACACGATAGCTCAGATCCACCACATGCAGAAAAAAAGAGCAAAAAGAATGCCTGATCGCAGTTTACTTTTTTTCATTGCTATATTTAGCTGTATGTTCGGGCTCGACAAACTGTTTGAGTTCGGCTTGTTAAAAGCTCGATTCAAGCTCGGCTCGAAGTCTTAACAAGCCAAACTCAAGCCTAACGTGTAGCTCGAAGGTCAACCTGGGCTCGCTCGAGCTCGACTCGAACTTCTACCAAGCTCAAGCCGAGTCCGCCTGTGTTCGCTCGAGTTCGGCTCGTTGACAGGCCTTCAATTTTTGGGCCCGCCCGTGGTGCTCACCAGTCCACGCCAAATCGGCTGCCGCCCGTCCACAAGCACACGCCTCCACCGGGGGGGAATCAGTGCCCAGCGGACTGATGTTGTTGCCGATGTGCTCTTCCTGTCGTTCAAAGCAGCGTGGCTTCTCGACAGGCCGGCAGCCCCGGTTGCTGAACTGCAGCCCTTGGGCGGAGAAGAAGGGGTCTCCGCCAATGCCAGATGTCGTCCGCTGCTCGAGAACGCCATGGGGAAAAGGCGCTGTCTGCTGCCAGTGACCACGCCCTAGGAGGCGCACCGTTGAGGGTCAGGAGGGACGCCTTCAGTCCAGGCTCTTCCTCCCTCACCTTCTTTATTTGATTCTCTCCTTTTTTCAGTGCGTGAATGTGTGTGTGTTTTTTTTTGCGGGAATGTTTGTTATGTGTAGAGATTCAAGTTGTACGCTGATACGTATATTTGGGATGAGGCATGGATCAGATTGTCAAGTATGTGAACCAGAGATAGGAGAATACACATGTGAGTGGCGTGGACATCGATGATAAAAAATTCAGATTGCTTTCATTTTAGACTTTGTGAAGACCGTGTAACAGTGAGAGCGTACCATTTTTCTCATCAGGTTCTAACAAAATAGCGATGCAGTATGGACTATGGAGGACTTGATCGTTTACCTTGGAAGAAAGGACTAACTGCAGGGCAACAGGGGTATCTCACATCTATTTCTTCAGGATTCAGGTATGTGAGGTGGAACTATATATGTGCAATCTTTTGATTTTGCATCTGATGCACAAGCACATCGATCACATTCTTAATTCAGGCGCTTATGACTAAACCATAAAAAAGATCCTGCAAATAGTGTGCCTTTTTAAGCACATTCTGTTAGTCTCCTTACTTATTTTTACAGAGCACCAAGCTCTCATGTCTGAATTTTATTTTTGATACTGAGTTATCATACGCGCATTCAGTTAGTCTCCATACTTATTTGGAGAGCACAAGATCGCATATCTCAATTTTATTTTTTGACGCTGAGTTATCATATCACCATTCTCCATACTTATTTAGAGAGCATGGAAATATAATTCTCATGGCTTCTATCTATTACAGCCAAAAAAATGTGAAACCGATATGTGATGGATGGCAAGCTTATTTTCAGATTTGGTCAGATCCCACCTGCCGCAAGTACCAGACGATTTTCTGCTGATGGTGAGGATCTAGGACGATTTGGTGGTTCTTGCTTTATAGTAGTATGTTGTCGCTCCCATTAATAGACATGTATCTCACGACACAAAATTTCTTGCAGATGGCTCAAACGGTCTGTTGGCACCCTGGCCATGCATACAATAGCATTCCCTACCCTCCCTGTTCGATCATCTATCTAGGTACATTTTGTTTCCTCCTTTTTTTAGTTTTAAATTAAACAGACTGAACTAAGCATTTTTTACGGTATAAGCATGGATGAGTTGATTGGCTTGGTTCAGTTTATTTCTCCTACGGAGAGGAGCATCAAATGGTTTCAAGCATGCTTCCAGTTGCCTGACAGTTGGTGAGAGAACTATGTGATATTATCCTCAGATGTAACCTATTTTGAGGTACCTCAATTCTGGTACAATGTGTATAATACAGAAGTCAAATCACACCAAAGGCCAATGGTTTTGTTCTTTTGGCAAGAGTCAACATATTTGGACAATGTCTATGTATGTCGGCGTCCAGGGAACGGGGTTCCCCAGACTTGCCTGCCTGCGACCCACGGCGTGGCTCCAACAGCGGCCCTGTACGGCCCATCTTCACCAACAAACACTCAAGTCCCTCGCGAGGGGCCAAGCCTCGCGAGACGGACGACGCAAGACCTCCTCGGGGGCGGCCTCACCAGGCTGGCTCGCGAGGGGCGGAGAGATCAAGGCAAGGGGCACCTCGCGAGGTTCCTGTGACGTAAGCCATGACGACCGGGGCCAGGCGGGCGCCAGCGCGCGCGGTGTCCTCGTTTACTCTTTGGTGCTAAAGAGGCAAGCGCATGCGAGGAGTCCCGAGGCATTAGGCAAAGGTTTCCATATCAGTGCAACGAGACTAAGACCAGCAGGACGACAGGACAGAGGTCACTGTGGAGCCCAAGACGGCATCACCACCAGAGCCTTTGGCAGGCGAAGACCACATTTAGTCAGGATAACTTGTACTAGTTGTCTCCCTTCAAATTTGGCCGTTGTGGCATCCCTTCCCGCCGGCATTTGGGAAGAGGATTAGGGCCTCTATAAATAGGGCTAGCCACCATAGTGGGAGGCAACTGAACAAGAACGAAACAAGAACTGAACAAGGACAGATTGGAGGCAACTGATCTCGAGCCATTCAGATCATCCTCATCCACACAAGCTCACCAAGCACAAGAGCACCTCTCCTCAGGAGGCTGTTCTTCCCTTGTAACTGTTCATTCTCAGCCCGAGAGGCAATCCACCACACCACACTGGAGTAGGGTATTACACCACATCGGTGGCCCGAACCAGTATAAACCTTGTGTCTCTTGTTCTGTGAGTTCGACGCGTTGAGCTTTGAGATCGCGGTGAGGGCATGAGCTGAGGGGAGGAGAGATCTTCGTGCGCACCCCAGTGTTCGAACCTCGAGGGTTTTGTCGGAACCCGAAATCCGACATTTGGCGCACCAAGTAGGGGTGCGCCGAAGCTTTCCTTTCGCCGATCCGCGTTCCATCGCTCCACCGCATCCATGGCGGACGCGCGTCGAGCCCGCGCTGAGCGCCGGGCTGCCCTCGCCGCCCGTGTCGCTCAGACAGCCCCTGTCGGCGGGCCTCCCCATCGTTCCCCGTCACCCGCCGCCAACGCCGCCACCGGTCCGGCGGGAAACGAGCAACAGGCGTCCTCGCTGCACCCCTCCGTGCGGCGGGATAGCCGTACCGCCACGCCGTCGCTGACCCCAGCCGGCTCAGCGTCTCACGCTCGTCGCGCTCCCACAGACGCGCAGGCCGCGCTGCTCATGGCACGCGAGCTCCTGCGCTATCGCCCAGTTGACGACCTCTACGAGGACTGGTTGGACCGCATCACCGAGCTCGTCAGCGCCGCTGGGGGATCCCCCGCATCCTCCCTCTCGCTGCCTCGCCCTCCGCCAGCTGCGGGCGACGTAGCTCACGGAGCACCTCCACCACCTCCGCACCAAGACGGCGCTCTGGCGTCAAGGCGCGCGGGCCCCCGGCGTGACCCACCGCGTTGGGCGCCCGCGCGAGAAGAAGGAAGCTGCCAAGAAGTTCCCTGGCCGCAAGAGAATGCTGCCGCGCTCCTAGCGCCACCGCGACAAGACCGCGTGCCGCCGGCAGTGGCGGCGCGCAGACATCAGGGGCAGGTTCCGCGTCAGCAAAGGGCCCCGGTGGCTACGGCAGGCTGCCGCGCCTTCACTCCGGAGCTGCGTAGCGTCGCCTGGCCGGGCAAGTTCAAGCCAGATCTGCCTCCTCGCTACGATGGCACCCCCGACCCTACGAAGTTATTGCAGCTCTACGAGCTGAGCATCAAGGCGGCCAGCGGCGACGAGAAAGTCATGGCGAAGTGGTTCCCCATGGCTCTCAAGGATGGTGCTCGCTCGTGGCTCCTGAACCTGCCCCCGAGCTCGATCTCCTCCTGGGATGAGATGCGCGACCGCTTTGTCGCCAACTTTCAGGGCACTCGCGACCGCCCTCCGGCCACGGGTGACCTGCGCCGCATCAAGCAGCAGCAAGGAGAGACCTTGCAGAAGTACATCCAGCGCTTCAACAGCGTTTGTCTCAAGATCCCCAAGGTGACGGATGAGGCCATCATTTCCGCGTTTTCTGATGGCGTCTGCGACGTCAAGATGAAGGAGGAGCTCACCATCCACGAGGAGTTATGCACGGCTTTGGAGCTGTTCAACATGGCGACCAAGTGCGCGAGAGCCGAGGAGGGGCGCCTTTCCCTCCTCGAGCTCCCAGCTACCGACCCGGAGGAGAAGAAAGCCAAGGCCAAGGACGTGAAGCGCAAGGGAGTGGCCGTGCTCGCAGCAGAGCCGGATACGAAGCGCGTCCGGGACCATCCCGAGTCGTCCAAAGGCAGCCGACCGTTCTGCGCCTTCCACAACGTACACGGCCACAACACCAACGACTGTCAAGAGCTCAGGGCCATTTGAGATGGACGCTTCGGTCGACGTCCCGAGCGCAACGACCGGGGCTACGGCCGAGGAGGAGGACGAGGCGGAGGACGCTGGAATGATCGCGGCCCCCGCCAGGAGTGGCGCGACTAGCCTCGCGAGGACCGCTGGCAGGGCCAGCCTCATGAGGGCGCCTGGAGGGATCAGCCTCGTGAGGGCGCCTGGAGGGATCAGCCTCGTGAGGGCGCCTGGAGGGATCAGCCTCGCGAGGACCGCCCTCAGGGCAACGCCGGTCTTCCTCCACTGCCACCGCCACCAGGAAGGAACAACGACCACCATCAGGACGAGGGGGCTGGGGGCTTCCAGGAACCGCATGCTATCGCCCGCATCTTGGGCGGAGCTCAGGCCCCAGCATCTCAGCGTATCTTCAAGCTGTTTGCTCGCGAGATGAACGCAACCCTTCCCAGGCTTGAGGCCACGCGCCCGCTCAGGTGGTCCAAGTGCGCCATCACTTTCAGCTCGGCGGACCAGCTCAAGTGCGGGGCCACTGCTGGCGCCCTCCCGATGCTCTGCTCACCCGTCATCAGCAACGTACAAGTCCCCAAGACCCTCATTAACGGCGGTGCTGGGCTTAACATCCTGTCCGTCGAGACATTTGACAGCCTCCAAGTGCCATACGATTACCTTCAGCCCACCAAGCCCTTCTCAGGAGTGACTGACGGCTCCACCACCCCGATAGGCCAGGTCCGCCTCCCTGTCACCTTCGGACAGTGCGACAACTACCGCACCGAGCTCATCGACTTTGACGTTGCTCACATCCGTCTGCCGTACAATTCCATCCTCAGGTATCCGACCCTAGCCAAGTTCATGGCGGTGACTCACCACGGCTACAACGTCCTCAAGATGCCAGGAAGCGGCGGGATCATCACGGTCCCCTGCGAAGAAAGAGATGTGGTGTGCTCCCTCAAGCGCGCCTTCCAAGCCGAAGCAATCGAAGACCCCGACAACGATGGTGCGCAGTACCCTCCTGAGGCCACCCCCAAGAAGAAGAAGCAACTACTCCGTGCAGGGGCTCAGGGGAGCGGCGCCTCTAGCGGTGCCACATCAGGATCGGTGCCCGCGCCTGGGGCGCCTCCCTCCCTCGCATAGGAAGGCGCGCCCGGCGCCCTCCTCGGGCAGGGCTCGGGGGCTCTCTTCTAGAGGGCCTCAGACCTAGCCAACATCACGAGGGAGGCGCTCGGGCACCACGTGGAGGCGTGCTTTGCAGCACGTTTCCCTCGGGAGGACCCCGGGCAAGGAGCGCCTGGCGCTCAGGAGTTCATCGCCAAGACCACTCATGAGCTGCAGGATGCAAGGGCCATGCGCGGCAACCACCGCCCACCTGGCGCAGCTCCCCATCCAGGCGAGGATGGCGGGCTGCGCGTCTGCATTGACATCCTAGGGCTCAACAGGGCCGCATCTCAGGAGCGCTTCTGGCCTTCGCGCGTGGGACGTTGCTACCTCTTGAGCACTGCGTTGGTTTTCCCTTGAAGAGGAAATGGTGATGCAGTAAAGTAGCGTAAGTATTTCCCCTCAGTTTTTGAAAACCAAGGTATCAATCCAGTAGGAGACCACGCTCAAGTCCCACGCACCTACACAAACAAATAAGAACCTTGCAACCAACGCGATAAAGGGGTTGTCAATCCCTTCACGGCCACTTGCAAAAGTGAGATCTGATAGAGATGATAAAATAATATTTTTGGTATTTTTATGATAAAGACTAAAAGTAAAGAAAGCAAAATAAACGGTAATAGAAATAACTTGTTGATGGGAGATTAATATGATGGAAAATAGACCCGGGGGCCATAGGTTTCACTAGTGGCTTCTCTCAAGATAGCATAAGTATTACGGTGGGTAAACAAATTACTGTCGAGCAATTGATAGAATCGAGCATAGTTATGAGAATATCTAGGTACGATCATGTATATAGGCATCACGTCCGTGACAAGTAGACCGACTTCTGCCTGCATCTACTACTATTATTCCACACATCGACCGCTATCCAGCATGCATCTAGAGTATTAAGTTCATAAGAACGGAGTAACGCTTTAAGCAAGATGACATGATGTAGAGGGATAAACTCATGCAATATGATATAAACCCCATCTTTTTTTCCTCGATGGCAACAATACAATACGTGTCGTTTCCCCTTCTGTCACTGGGATCGAGCACCGCAAGATTGAACCCAAAGCTAAGCACTTCTCCCATTGCAAGAAAGATCAATCTAGTAGGCCAAACCAAACTAATAATTCGAAGAGACTTGCAAAGATAACCTATCATACATAAAAGAATTCAGAGGAGATTCAAATATTGTTCATAGATAATCTTGATCATAAACCAACAATTCATCGGATCTCGACAAACACACCACAAAAGAAGATGACATCTAATAGATCTCCAAGAGAATCGAGGAGAACTTAGTATTGAGATCCAAAGAGTGAGAAGAAGCCATCTAGCTAATAACTATGGACCCGAAGGTCTGAGGTAAAACTACTCACACATCATCGGAGAGGCTATGGTGTTGATGTAGAAGCCCTCCGTGATCAATGCCCCCTCCGGCGGAGCCGGAAAAGGCCCAAGATGGGATCTCACGGGTACAGAAGGTTGCGGCGGTGGAAATAGGGTTTTTTCTCCGTATATGATGTTTTCGGGGTACGTAGGTATATATAGGAGGAAGAAGTAGGTTGGTGGAGCTACGAGGGGCCCACGAGGGTGGAGGGCGCGCCCAGGGGGTAGGCGCGCGCTCTGCCTCGTGGCCTCCTCGTTGATTGCTTGACGTCCACTCCAAGTCCTCTGGATCACGTTTGTTCCGAAAATCACGTTCCCGAAGGTTTCATTCCATTTGGACTTCGTTTGGTATTCCTTTTCTGCGAAACACTGAAATAGGCAAAAAACAGCAATCTGGGCTGGGCCTCCGGTTAATAGGTTAGTCCCAAAAATAATATAAAAGTGTATAATAAAGCCCATTAAACGTCCAAAACAGAATATATAATAGCATGGAACAATAAAAAACTATAGATATGTTGGAGACGTATCAGACGTTGCGAGGGCCCACCTCACAACTATGTTCGCATGCCGTTCGGCCTGCCGAGCATGGCGGCGGCCTTCCAGCCCAACCTGTGGAGCGTCCTGGCGACCCAGGAGGCCAGGCATCACACGGTCCTGGCGGAGATGGAGATGGTCCTCAAGGAATCACCGGGCCCCAGAGCCTCCCGAGGCTCAGGGCCCCGGTGGCACATGAGGAGCAACCCCTTCGCCACGCATCTTCAGCTACCCCAACATCCCTTCGACAATGGAACCAGGTGACATTTTGCAAGTTTATTTAGCTGGGAGTGCCCCCCGGGCTGCATCATTCCCAGGCCGCGTGGGCCTGTCCCTGTGGCATGTATCCTTTTACGTCTTTAGCTTACTCTGCTGGGGCGCCCCTCGGGCTGCATCATCCCCAGGCCGCTCGGGTCCGACCCAGTGGCATGTATCGTTCTTGCATTTACCTAAGCTAATTCGCTTTCCATGCATAAGCTATCTATGGTTATTACCTGCTTGATTGACACCCATCACGACCGCCCGCGTCGCCAGTCTGCCCCATGCTCATCCCGCAACGGGAGCTACTCACGCTGGCACGACGCTTGTGCTCGGGTCCGTCCCTGCAACACCGACAAATCTGAGCGGTCGAGCTCTGACTCGCGGCACCCCACGCACGTCACCTCACTAGGCCCTCAGTGCCTTCATCTTCTTGCGGAGCGACTGGCGGCAGACCGGCAATCGTAGTGGCAATTGGTGTCCCTCCTCGCGCTAACTTGCAGGAACGTCCTGAGGACAACAGCAGTCGGTACTGCGGGCTCCCTCTTCTCCCATGTAATTCGCTTGCGTGTTAAAAGGGGGGCCCCTGAGCATCGCGACTCAGGAGCTCTTACTGGCTCTCCAGCGCTCACCCCCTCGCCTTGACCACGGCATCGCGACCTGGCATACCAGCGGCGGCTGAGCTCGCTCGAGGGCCGGGACCTGAGGACGTAGAGCACATAGAAGAGCGTGGAGAAGAGGGGAGGCTCGCAAGGGCCTAACCTGGCTACACTACGGCCGTCGACGCGTGAGTCTGGCGGAGCACAAGGAACCGACTCTCGACTGCCAAGATAAGTTTCGCGCCCGGGTCGACCAAGCGCTACGGCTTAGGATTCTCACTTGTTGCAGCCTTGTTGCGGCAACGTCGCCTCCCTTTCCTACCTCTCGGTGGCTGCTTGCGCGCTAAAGGGGACCTCTTGAGCATCGCGCCTCAGGAGCTCTTACTGGACCTCGGGGCGCTCACCTCCTGGCCTTGACCACGGCATCGCGACCTGGCATACCAGCGATGGCTGCAGCCTGCCTGGGGACCGGGACCTGCCAGCGTAGGGCACCAAGCTGCCGTGGGGTTGGAAAGGGGACCGAGCCGAAACAGGACATGCGTTCGCAAATTTTCATAATAAGGATAGTATTGACAAAACATATTACACACCCTTTACACGCCCCCGCGGGGTCCGTCTCGATTCCTCGCAGGGAACAAAAGAAGGGAGTTTCTAGGAGCCCTATCTACACGCGCTAGCGTGGCCGACGCCATCATCAACAGTGGGCCACGAGAGGCCGGCGCCAACCCCATCCAAATCAGCGACGGCGGCGGCCAGACGCATCGACCTTGCTCCGGGCGCGGCGAGAGCTCGGGGTCACGTAGCTGCCGTCGCTCGTCTCCGGGGTCTCGTAGGGCTCAGGAGAGTCGCTGGACTCCCAAGCGCCGCCGCTACCGCTGGAGGAGCTGCTGGCGAAGCCAGCGGCAGGCTCGGCATTGGCCGCTGCGCCGTCCCGACGACCCCCTCCTGACAGCACTGCAGGCGGCGGCCTTCCTCCTCGAAGACTTTGAAGAACATCGTGGAGGTGCCGTCGTACTCAAAATGGATGGCGAGGGCGCCTTCCGCACGGCAGACTCGAGCAACCTCACCCCAGCCATGGGTCATGAAGATCTTGCCTGGGAAGACGGCTTCAACCTCCGCTCCAGTCGTTGGGGCGTCACAGTCGGCGTGCTGCAGCCAAAGCTCGAGGGGGCCCCTCGGCGGCATCTCAGCGGAGAAGAACTGCGGAAAGCGAATCCAAGTGCGCGGAGGCATCGCCGCCCACATCACGAGTTCGCGCGAGGAGTTCACGGCGTGGGCTCCTAGGGCGACGGCGTGCATCACCACGGCGCGGCGACCACGGCCGCGGCGTGGACGGCGCCGCTCGCCGCCTCTTCCTCCGGAACCCTCGGCTTGGGCGTACAGAGGCAGCGGATACCCGGGAGGTGGCCGCTCGCACCAAGGCCTCGACACCTCCGGTCTCACGACTACCTCACGGCAGTGGGCCAGCCTCTTCTTCGGCGGGAGTGGACCGGAGTCATCGCGGGGGTTTTTCCCTTCTCTGCGGCCGAGAACCTCCGTATCGGCGCCATGAGTGTCGCTACTAGCAATGAAGCAAGGGAGAAGAAGCGAGCGGAGCAGGAAGAGATGAGCGACGGGGGCTCCGCCCCCTCCTCATTTATAGTGAGAGAAGGCCAACCGGCGATCCCCACGATCACAGGTAATGCTGATTTTTCTCTGTAGGCAGCAGGGACTCGTCAAGTCGGGCAGTTGCCGAGGCAGCGTGGGGAATTGGAGACGCCCACGTCCAATCAATCGCCACGCGTCAAGCGAGGCCGCAAGCTGTTGGGGCCCGCGGCGCTCCGCACTTGCCCTTTGGCTTCGCCTCGAAGCCAAGTCCGAGCGCGCCTTGGGCCCGGGGACTATTGTCGGCGTCCTGGGAACGGGGGTCCCCAGACTTGCCTGCCTGCAGCCCATGGCGTGGCTCCACCAGTGGCCCTGTACGGCCCATCTTCACCAGCAAACACTCAAGACCCTCGCGAGAAGCCAAACCTCACAGGGCGGACGACGCAAGACCTCCTCGGGGGCAGCCTCACCAGGTTGGCCGGCGAGTGGCGGAGAGATCAAGGCAAGGGGCACCTCGCGAGGTTCCTGTGACGCAAGCCATGACGATCGGGGCCAGGCGGGCGCCAACGCGCGCAGTGTCCTCGTTTCCTCTTTGGTGCTAAAGAAGCAAGCGCAGGCGAGGAGTCCCGAGGCATCAGGCAAAGGTTTCCATATCAGTGCAACGAGACCAAGACCAGCAGGACGGCAGGACGGAGGTCACCGTGGAGCCCAAGACGCCGTCACCACCAGAGCCTTTGGCAGGCGAAGACCACCTTTAGTCAGGATAACTTGTACTAATTGTCTCCCTTCAAATTTGGCCGTTGTGGCATCCCTTCCCGCCAGCATTTGGGAAGAGGACTAGGGCCTCTATAAATAGGGCTAGCCACCACAGTGGGAGGCAACTGAACAAGAACGGAACAAGAACTGAACAAGGACGGATCGGAGGCAACTGATCTCGAGCCATTCAGATCATCCTCATCCACACAAGCTCACCAAGCACAAGAGCACCTCTCCTCAGGAGGCTGTTCTTCCCTTGTAACTGTTCATCCTCAGCCCGAGAGGCAATCCACCACACCACACTGGAATAGGGTATTACGCCACATCGGTGGCCCGAACCAGTATAAACCTTTTGTCTCTTGTTCTGCGAGTTCGACGCGCTGAGCTTTGAGATCGCGGTGTGGGCGTGAGCTGAGGGGAGGAGAGATCTTCGTGCGTACCCCAGTGTTCGAACCTCAAGGGTGCCGAAACCCGAAATCCGACAATGTATAATAATGTAACTTTACTGGGTTTCTGTGATACATTTATTTGAACATTTTGATTAGTACTCTAGCATAATCTCATTTGGTCGCTACTGCAGATTTCAACAATGAACACATCTATAATACATCGTTGAAAGATCATACCTTGCCCTTCAACAATTTTGTCAAAGTAATGCTAAATAGAGAAGTTATTCGTTAGTCTGTCTATTTTCCTTTGAACATTAACCATTTACTTGCAATTTCAGTTCAGACGTTTTACTTGATTGCTTCATTTTAATCAAAGCACTACCTTACTATATATGGTAACTTCCCTCCATTAGCTTCCTTCATAGTACAACGAAACTATTTCAAGTTTAGAGATGGTAAGAATTATTCTACTTATTTAGCCAAATACAAGGTGCTCACAACTTATCAGAAAAGTAGATAGAATTATTCTACTTTGAGCGCCCCAGTGTGGGATCTCGCCGTCCTTTGCTGCTTCTGCTTCTCCCTTTCCTGTCCCATGGCAAGGACATGCCCTGGGCTCCTCCGTTTCGCCGGGCGGCAACTCGGCCACGTGGTCGTCGCCCACTTCCATCTTCTCTCTCGCCACTGAGGCGTCCCAGGCCGCGCTGTGGCTCTTCGTCGCCGCAGTCACCTACGCCAGCGGCATCTCCGTCTGGTCCGCCTGGCGGGCGTCCTATGGCAGTCCTTCGATCTGTGGTCATGTCGCAGAGCTTCACCTCCGGTTGGAACCTCACATCCGGCCCCTACGTCTTCACCGTCGACAGGGCCACCGACAACCTCACGCTCAGGTGGGCCACCGTCGCCTACTTCAACGAGGGCTACAATTCCACCTTCACCGCCAGCAAGACGCTCAGCTCCCCGATGCTCAAGAATCAAGATGCAGACCAACGCACGTCTCCCTCACCGACGGCACGCTCTCGGACCCCGTTGTCGTTGCCTACAGCAGCAACTACGGCGAGAGTGGCGACATGCTACGCTTCGTGCGCCTCGACTCGACTCGGACGACAACTTCGACGGCGGGGACACGACGACCGAGCAGTGGTCGACGGTGGCGGAGAAGCGCGAGGTGTTCAGCTACTGCGGTAACATGGGCGTGTGCTGATCCTCTCCCTCTCCTACGCCGTCCAGTGTCGCCTTCTCTAGAGTCCACACGCCACGCACCCCCTAGATCAGCGCGGGAAACCCAGCCATCCAAAAATAGTTCATTTCTTCCAGGGCGATCTTGGCGGCCTCCAACGAGAGGCCAGATCCAAGCGAGGTGGATTGCGCGGGAAAGACTCTTTTGCTCGCTTCCTCTCCTCTACGGTACAGGGGGCTAGCTCGCTGCAAGACTGAAGTCGCCTCTGCTTCTGGCTCGTCCATCACCTACGACGGCGTTCGGGATTCATATGTGGCAGCGTGATCCAATTACCCGACAGCCGTGCTGGATGTCTGGTGCAAATGGTACTGACAACTGATGAGGCTGGGCTACGTGGATTCAATGTTTGGCAACTGTGGGGAGCAGCTCTGAGGCTGCGCGCTCCGCGGGTCCGCTTTCATCGCCCGGAAGACGCTTGCCACGTCAGAGGTAGCAGGGCTGTGGGAGAGCACTGTCGCCGGGTTCAACGGCGCACCGGACCCCGGGACGGTGAATGCGCTCACGGCTCACTTGTTGCACGCACTGTCGACGGTACGCAATGCTCACTCTAATGGTTGTGAGTCGGGACATGTATGTGCAGGGCAAGTTTGAATTTGATTATGAACCTACATGTAATGATAGGTATATTGTTGAATTTGATTATGATCTTACATGTAATTATTATCAGAGAGGAAAATATGGTTGTAGAAATTTTCATGTTACTAAAATACCTCTCTTCATGTTGAGATTGCTATTATTTCTTTCTTCTTCCTTGCATATGATAGATTCCTTTTTTCTTGATAATTTGTTTGCTTATAAAATGCCCTATGCATAGGATATATGTTAGACTTAAAAGTGTTTTTCACATGCTACATGATGCTCTCTTTGTGTTTCAATTATTATCTTTCATGTGAGCATCAATAAAATCTTTATGCCTAGCTAGGGGCGTCAAACGATAGCGCTTGTTGGGAGGCAACCCAATGAATAATTTTTTCTTTCTGTACTTCAGTGTTTGCACAATTATTCTACTGTTTTGATTGTGTTTTTTGCGTTTTAACTAGTGTTTGTGCCAAGCTAAGCCTTTAGGATCATTTTGGGCGATAGTTGATTTGATCTTGTTTAAAAACAGAAACTTTTGCGCTCAGAAAAATAATTTTAATAAGTCACAGAAACGTGCTTTTGCTCTGAATTTTTTACAAAAGATTGATATATCATTTGCCCACGTTTTCCCAATTTTTTAGAATTGTTGGAGTCACAGAAGAGTTCGAAATATTCAGATTGCTATAGACTGTTCTGTTTTTGACAGATTCTGTTTTCTTTGCATTGTGTGCTTGTTTTAATGATTTTATGGTTTTCTTTAAAGAGTTTTTGCCATAGAAAAGTTGGAATACAGTAGATATAATGCAAGAATAAAATATGAATTGGTTTGTTATAGTACTTATAGTAGTGATTTATTTTCTTATACTAACGGATCTCACGAAGATTTTGTTGAGTTTTGTGTGATGTTACGTTGGATGAAGGAATAAGGATTAAGAAGAGCCTAAGCTTGGGGATGCCCATGACATCCCAAGTTATTATCCAAAGAGAAGCAAGCAACTAAGCTTGGGGATGCCCGAGTGGCATCCCCTCTTTCTTCTAACAATCATCGGTATTTTACTCAGAACTATATTTTTATTAGTCACATACTATGAGTTTTGCTTGGAGCGTCTTGTATGATATGAGTCTTTGCTTGTTTTGCTTTTTGTTTTAAGTCATCAATCCTTGCTGGATACACTTGAGAGAGCCAAAATTATGCCATGACTTGTTCGAATTGCTCTCTATGCTTCACTTAAATCTTTATGAGCTATGGAATTGCTCTAGTGCTTCACTTATATTTTTTTGAGCACGGTGTGTGATGCGGCTTGAAGCTACGCCGGCATTTCCCCAAAGAGGAAGGGATGATGCAGCACAGCAGCGGTAGGCATTTCCCCCAGTGATGAGACCAAGGCTATCGAACTAGTAGAAGAACCAAGCAGCACAACGTAAATAGCACCTGCACACAAAGAACAAATACTCGCAACCCAATGTAAGAGACGGGTTGTCAATCCTTCACGGGTAAAAGATAGATAGTTTTTGTAGTAGTTTGGATAGATAGATCTCGCGGGAGCACGAGATAAAATAAATACAAATAAATTGCAGCAAGGTATTTTTGGGTTTTTAGAAATATAGATCTGAAAATAAAAGCAAGGAAAAATAGATCGCAAAGGCAAATATGTTGAGAAGAGACCTGGGGGCCGTAGGTTTCACTAGTGGCTTCTCTCGAGAAAAATAGCAAACGGTGGGTGAACAAATTACTGTTGGGCAATTGATAGAACTTCAAATAATCATGACGATATCCAGGCAATGATCATTATATAGGCATCACGTCCAAGATTAGTAGACCGACTCCTGCCTGCATCTACTACTATTACTCCACACATCGACCGCTATCCAGCATGCATTAGTGTATTAAGTTCATGGAGAAACAGAGTAATGCAATAAGAACGATGACATGATGTAGACAAGATCTATCTATGTAGAGATAGACCCCATCGTTTTATCCTTAGTAGCAATGATACATACGTGTCAGTTCCCTTTCTGTCACTGGGATCAAGCACCATAAGATCGAATCCACTACAAAGCACCTCTTCCCATTGCAAGATAAGTAGATCAAGTTGGCAAAACAAAACCCAAATATCAGAGAAGAAATACGAGGCTATAGGCAATCATGCATATAAGAGATCAAAGAAACTCAAATAACTTTCATGGATATAAAAAGATAGATCTGATCGTAAACTCAAAGTTCATCGGATCCCAAGAAACACACCGCAAAAGAGTTACATCATATGGATCTCCAAGAGACCATTGTATTGAGAATCATCCGAGAGAGAGAGAGAGGAAGCCATCTAGCTACTAACTACGGACCCGTAGGTCTACAAGGAACTACTCACGCATCATCGGAGAGGCGCCAATGGAAGTGGTGAACCCCTCCGTGATGGTGTCTAGATTGGATCTGGTGGTTCTGGACTCTGCGGCGACTGGATGAAAATTTCGTCGACTCCCCTAGGGTTTCTGAAATATTGAGGTATTTATAGAGCAAAGAGGCGATCCGGGGGGCACCCGAGGTGGGCACAACCCACCGGGGCGCGTCTGGGCCTCCTGGCGCGCTCTGGTGGGTTGTGCTCCCCTCGGAGCACCCCCAGGCGCTGCCTTGGCCCATTGGGTGCCTTCTGGTCCAGAAAAAATCTGCGTAAAGTTTCGTTGCATTTGGACTCTGTTTGGTATTAATTTTCTGTGATGTAAAAAACAGCAACTGGCACTTGGCACTATGTCAATAGGTTAGTACCAAAAAATGATATAAAATGACTGTAAAATGATTATAAAACATCCAAGATTGATAATATAACACCATGGAGCAATCAAAAATTATAGATACGTTGGATACGTATCAGTGTGCTTTATTATTTTTGAAGAAATTCTCTCATGTTTCACTTAGATTTATTTGAGAGCTAGTAAATTTTTTAAGAAATTCTCTCTTGCTTCACTTAAGTTATCGAGAGAAAGAAATATTACGCTCATGATCTTCACTTATATTTGTTTGAGCTTATCAAAAGCAAGACATGAAAATTAGTTCCAAAGTGATAGATATCCAAGAAGGATATAATAAAAACTTTCATGAAGATCATTGGACAAAATAAACTTGATTACTTGTAATAGTTTTGAGATATGATGATATGATATGTGAATCATGTTGATGAGTAATTATGCTTTAGTAAATATTGGTGTTAAGGTTTGTGATTCCCTATGCAAGCACGAAAGTCAATAGTTATGCAATGAAATTACATCCTACTTGTGCTGCATTATTCGATGTTAATTATGCTCAATGCTCGCTTATGAGATTTTTCGTTTCTTGGTTGGTCTCTTCCCAGTCTTTTGCTGGCCTTCATTTTGCACTAAGTATGATCACTACTTTTGCATCCAAAATCCTTTAAACCAGTTTTTGCCACATGAGTCCACCATACATACCTATATGCGGTATTTCCGTGCCCTTCTAAGCAAATTTGTATGTGCTACCTCTAATTTCAAAATAAATTTCTCTTTTGTGTGCTCTTACCGCTGGCGAGGCGGTGAGGGGTGGCCGATATTTTCCATGCTAGATGTGTTATTCTCACGATGAGTGTTTATTCACTTGTCATTGCACGAGAGTAAGGCAAAGGTATTAGGGATGCCCAGTCCCGAAATGAAAAAATGAATTTACTTTATGTTGTCAAATAATAAATTCCTTGGAAAGTGCTGGTATGGAAGGCAACCGTCGATTCGGCTAGCCATGGAAAGTGAAAGTATGGTGGAAAAAGGAATAAACTTTATTTTCTGTTTGGGAACCGCCTATGATATATCTATGCATGGAAAGTGTGGGGAACTCTAAGTCGTTTTCTTTGGTGGGAAAAGCATACCTCCCAAAATGTTTTTATCTCTATGTTTTTCGCTTTGAGCTCTCGCACCTCGACAAATCCCTACTTCCCTCTGCGAAGGTCCTTTCTTTTACTTTATGCAATTTTTAATTTTAATTTGAGTCTCCATCTTCTCTTATAAACCACCAACTAAGGGGAACCATGATCGTACTTGAGCATTGGGTGTAGCTAATATGCGAGTGTGTTTCATGAATGGACCAATGATGGAGCATAATGGGCTAGGGATAACTTATTTTAGCGTTGATATTTTGAAAGACATGGTTGCTTGTTGATATGCTTGAGTATTTAAGTTATCATGTCAAAACTAGACTATTGCTTTGAACCATATAAATGTCCAAATGTCCATTCTATAAAGAAAAGAATATGTGATGAATATCTTAGGCAGCATTCCACATCAAAAATTCTGTTTTTATCATTTACCTACTCGAGGACGAGCAGGAATTAAGCTTGGGGATGCTGATACGTCTCCAACCTATCTATAATTTTTTATTGTTCCATGCTGTTATATTATCATTCTTGGATGTTTTACAATCATTTTATAGTCATTTTATATCATATTTTGGTACTAACCTATAGACATAGTGCCCAGTGCCAGTTGCTGTTTTTTCATGTTTTTTACATCGCAGGAAATCAATATCAAATGGAGTCCAAACGCAGCGAAACTTTTTGTGGATTTTTTTGGACCAGAAGACATCCAGGTGGCCAGAGAAGTACCAGAGGGGGGCTCCGAGGGGAGCACAACCCACCTGGGCGCGCCAGGGGGGCCAGGCGCGCCCTGGTGGGTTGTGCCCACCTTAGGGGTCCCCCCGCACCGACTCTTTGCTCTATAAATACCCAAATATTCCAAAACCCTAGGGGAGTCGACGAAAATAAATTCCAGCCACCGCAAGTTCCAGAACCACCAGATCCAATCTAGACACCATCACGGAGGGGTTCATCGTGTCCATTGGTGCCTCTCTGATGATGCGTGAGTAGTTCTTTGTAGACTTCCGGGTCCGTAGTTAGTAGCTAGAAGGCTTCCTCTCTCTCGTTTGATTCTCAATACAATGGTCTCTTGGAGATCCATATGATGTAACTCTTTTTGCGGTGTGTTTGTTGGGATCCGATGAACTTTGAGTTTATGATTAGATCTATCATTTTATCCATGAAAGTTATTTGAGTCTTCCTTGATATCTTATATGCATATTGCTTATAGCCTCGTATTTCTTCTCCGATATTTGGGTTTTGTTTGGCTAAATTGATCTATTTATCTTGCAATGGGAGGAGGTGCTTTGTAATGGGTTCGATCTTACGGTGCTTGATCCCAGTGTCAGAAAGGGAACCAGCACGTATGTATCGTTGCTATTAAGGATAAAACGATGGGGTCTATTTCTACATAAATAGATCTTGTCTAAATCATGTCATCGCTCTTATTGCATTACTCCGTTTTTCCATGAACTTAATACACTAGATGCATGCTGGATAGTGATCGATGTGTGGAGTAATAGTAGTAGATGCAGGCAGGAGTCGGTCTACTAATCTTGGACGTGATGCCTATATAATGATCATTTCCTGGATATTGTCATGATTATTTGAAGTTCTATCAATTGCCCAACAGTAATTTGTTCACCCACCGTTTGCTATTTTTCTCGACAGAAGCCACTAGTGATCACCTACGGCCCCTAGGTCTCTTCTTTAATATATTTTCCTTTGCGAGCTATTTGCTTTGCTTTTATTTTCAGATCTGTTAAACCAAAAATACAAAAATACCTTGCTGCACTTTATTTTATTTGGCGTTTGATCTATCGAATTATTACAACTTTCTCCCGTCAACTCACCAATTTCTGGCACCGTTACCCGGAAGGGATTGACAACCCCTTTAATACGTCGGGTTGCGAGTATTTGTTATTTGTGTGCAGGAGCTGTTTACGTGGTGTTGCGTGGCTCTCCTATTGGTTCGATAACCTTGGTCTCATCACTGAGGGAAATACCTACCATTGTTGTGATGCATCATCCCTTCCTCTTTGGGGAAATACCGATGTAGTCCAAGCAAATATCAGTACATGAGGCAGTCACTGCAACTGTACATGCCTGCAGAAATGTTTTCGCTACTAACTTGATCCCGACTATCATCAACTGGAGGAAGGAAAATCCAGACAAGACGGTAGATGATTTCCCCATGCCCAGCTTCGTCGGGAGCAACTCGGTGAACAACACAACCGCGCCATCACTTGCTCACGCAACCGCGCCTTCTCCCTCACCCGCACCCACTCATAGCAGGCCGTCCTCAGTCTCTGGCACGCTAGGCGGGCCTTCGTCTTTGGCTGACCTCAACGCCCTCACGGTAATTACATGTCGCACCAACATATATCTAGAGTTCCGTTTTCATTGCCTTTCGGATGTTTTACGCCGTAGACATGTGTTTGCAGACCGACGAAACCCCGTGCACTGTACTCTACTTGATCAAAGGCCCGAAGTTGAATGTGGGAAAGGCGGTGATAACTAAGCCCTTGGAACTCACGTTCCACGGCCAGCCGATGCTCGGTGGGCACTTCAGGGTTACCTTGTCGAGTGTGAAATCGGGGCACGAGGATTTGCCTCCTCTAGTACAGCTAGGGGGAGAGGACGATGAGACCCCACTGTTGGGGAATGGGGAACGCAGTATTTTAACCTTTTTTACCTATGATCACGCAAGATCTATCTATGTGATACGTAGCAACGAGCGGGAGAGTGTGTCCACGTACCTTCGTAGACCGAAAGCGGAAGCGTTAAGTAACGCGGTTGATGTAGTCGAACGTCTTCGCGATCCAACCGATCAAGTACCGAACGCACGGCACCTCCGCGATCTGCACACGTTCAACTCGGTGACGTCCCTCAAACTCTTGATCCAGCTGAGGCCAAGGGAGAGTTTTGTCAACACGACGGCGTGATGACGGTGTTGATGAAGTTACCGACGCGGGGCTTCGCCTAAGCACTATAACGATATGACCGAGGTGGAAATCTGTGGAGGGGGCACCGCACACGGCTAAACAGTCAACTTGTCTATCTATGGGGTGCCCCCTCCCCCGCATATAAAGGAGGGGAGGAGGGGGCCGGACGGCCTCATGGTGCGCCCCCAAGGGGGGGAATCGTAATCCTACCAGGAGTAGGTTCCCCCCTTTCCTAGTCCTAATAGGAGGGGGAAGGAAGGGGAAGAGGAGAAGAAGGAAAGGGGGGCCGGCCCCCCTCCCAATTCGGATTGGGCTCGAGGGGGGGGGGGGGCGCCCCTCCTCTTGGCCGCCTCCTCTCTCTTCCACTAAAGCCCATGTAGGCCCATTGAGCCCCTGGGGGGTTCCGGTAACCCCCCCGCCACTCCGGAAAATGCCCGAACTCATCTGAAACCTTTCCGGTCTCCAAACATAGCCTTCCAATATATCAATCTTTATGTCTCGACCATTTCGAGACTCCTCGTCATGTCCGTGATCAAATCCTGGACTCCGAACAACCTTCGGTACATCAAAACACATAAACTCATAATACCGATCGTCATCAAACGTTAGACGCTACGGGTTCAAGAACTATGTAGACATGACCGAGACTCATTTCCCGTCAATAACCAATAGCGGAACCTGGATGCTCATATTGGCTCCCACATATTCTACGAAGATCTTTATCGGTCAAACCGCATAACAACATACGTTGTTCCCTTTGTCATCGGTATGTTATTTGCCCGATATTCAATCGTCGGTATCTCAATACCTAGTTCAATCTCGTTACCGGAAAGTCTCTTTACTCGTTTCGTAATGGATCATCCCGCAACTAACTCATTAGTCACATTGCTTGCAAGTCTTATAGTAATGTGCATTACCGAGAGGGCCCAGAGATTACCTCTCCAACAATCGGAGTGACAAATCCTAATCTCGATATATGCCAACTCAAAAACACCAACGGAGACACCTGTAGAGCATCTTTATAATCACCCAGTTACGTTGTGACGTTTGATAGCACACTAAGTGTTCCTCTGGTATTCGGGAGTTGCATAATCTCATAGTCATAGGAACATGTATAAGTCATGAAGAAAGCAATAGCAACAAACTAAACGATCATCCTGCTACACTAACGGATGGGTGTTGTCAATCACATCATTCTCTAATGATGTGATCCCATTAATCAAATGACAACTCATGTCTATGGCTAGGAAACTTAACCATCTTTGATTAACGAGCTAGTCAAGTAGAGGCATACTAGTGACACTCTGTTTGTCTATGTATTCACACATGTACTAAGTTTCCGGTTAATACAATTCTAGCATGAATAATAAACATTTATCATGATATAAGGAAATATAAATAACAATTTTATTATTGCCTCTAGGGCATATTTCCTTCAGTCTCCCACTTGCACTAGAGTCAATAATCTAGATTACACAGTAATGATTCTAACACCCATGGAGTCTTGGTGCTGATCATGTTTTGCTCGTGAGAGAGGCTTAGTCAACGGGTCTGCAACATTCAGATCCGTATGTATCTTGCAAATCTCTATGTCTCCCTCCTTGACTTGATCGCGGATGGAATTGAAGAGTCCCTTGATGTGCTTGGTTCTCTTGTGAAATCTAGATTCCTTTGCCAAGGCAATCGCACCAGTATTGTCACAACAGATTTTCGTTGGACCCGATGCACTAGGTATGACACCTAGATCGGATATGAACTCCTTCATCCAGACTCCTTCATTTGCTGCTTCCGAAGCAGCTATGTACTCCGCTTCACACGTAGATCCCGCCATGACGCTTTGCTTAGAACTGCACCAACTGACAGCTCCACCGTTCAATATAAATACGTATCCGGTTTGTGACTTAGAGTCATCCGGATCAGTATCAAAGCTTGCATCGACGTAACCATTTACGATGAGCTCTTTGTCACCTCCATAAACGAGAAACATATCCTTAGTCCTCTTCAGGTATTTCAGGATGTTCTTGACCGCTGTCCAGTGATCCATTCCTGGATTACTTTGGTACCTCCCTGCTAAACTAATAGCAAGGCACACATCAGGTCTGGTACACAGCATTGCATACATGATAGAACCTATGACTGAAGCATAGGGCCGGACTTTCATTTTTTCTCTACCTTCTGCAGTGGTCGGGCATTGAGTCTGACTCAATTTCACACCTTGTAACACAGGCAAGAACCCTTTCTTTGCTTGATCCATTTTGAACTTCTTCAAAATTTTATCAAGGTATGTGCTTTGTGAAAGTCCAATTAAGCGTCTTGATCTATCTCTATAGATCTTGATGCCCAATATATAAGCAGCTTCACCGAGGTCTTTCATTGAAAAACTCTTGTTCAAGTGTCCTTTTATGCTATCTTGAAATTCTATATCATTTCCAATCAACAATATGTCATCCACATATAATATTAGAAATGCTACAGAGCTCCCACTCACTTTCTTGTAAATATAGGCTTCTCCAAAAGTCTGTATAAAACCATATGCTTTGATCACACTATCAAAATGTTTATTCCAACTCCGAGATGCTTGCACCAGTCCATAAATGGATCGCTGGAGCTTGCACACTTTGTTAGCATCCTTTTGGATCATTAAAACCTTCTTGTTGCATCATATACAACTCTTCTTCCAGAAATCCATTCAGGAATGCAGTTTTTACATCCATTTGCCAAATTTCATAATCATAAAATGCGGCAATTGCTAACATGATTCAGACGGACTTAAGCATCGCTACGGGTGAGAAGGTCTCATCGTAGTCAACTCCTTGAACTTGTCGAAAACCTTTCGCAACAAGTCGAGCTTTGTAGACAGTAATATTACCGTCAGCGCCAGTCTTCTTCTTGAAGATCCATTTATTCTCTATGGCTTGCCAATCATCGGGCAAGTCAACCAAAGTCCACACTTTGTTCTCATACATGGATCCCATCTCAGATTTCATGGCCTCAAGCCATTTCGCGGAATCTGGGCTCATCATCGCTTCCTCATAGTTCGTAGGTTCATCATGGTCAAGTACCATGACCTCCAGAACAGGATTACCGTACCACTCTGGTGCGGATCTTACTCTGGTTGACCTACGAGGTTCGGTAGTAACTTGATCTGAAGTTACATGATCATCATCATTAGCTTCCTCACAAATTGGTGTAGGAGTCAATGGAACTGATTTCCGTGATGAACTACTTTCCAATAAGGGAGTAGGTACAGTTACCTCATCAAGTTCTACTTTCCTCCCACTCACTTCTTTCGAGAGAAGCTCCTTCTATAGAAAGGATCCATTCTTAGCAACGAATATCTTGCCTTCGGATCTGTGATAGAAGGTGTACCCAACTGTCTCTTTTGGGTATCCTATGAAGACACATTTCTCCGATTTGTGTTCGAGCTTATCAGGTTGAAGCTTTTTCACATAAGCATCGCAGCCCCAAACTTTAAGAAACGACAACTTGGGTTTCTTGCTAGACCACAGTTCATAAGGTGTCATCTCAACGAATTTAGATGGTGCCCTGTTTAACATGAATGCAGCCGTCTCTAAAGCATAACCCCAAAACGATAGCGGTAAATCAGTAAGAGACATCATAGATCACACCATATCTAATAAAGTGCGGTTACGACATTTGGACACACCATTACGCTGTGGTGTTCCGGGTGGCGTGAGTTGCGAAACTATTCCACATTGTTTCAAATGAAGACCAAACTCGTAACTCAAATATTCTCCTCCACGATCAGATCGCAAAAACTTTATTTTCTTGTTACGATGATTTTCCACTTCACTCTGAAATTCTTTGAACTTTTCAAATGTTTCAGACTTATGTTTCATCAAGTAGATATACCCATATCTGCTTAAATCATCTGTGAAGGTCAGAAAATAACGATACCCGCCACGAGCCTCAATATTCATCGGACCGCATACATCAGTATGTATTATTTCCAATAAATGTGTTGCTCGCTCCATTGTTCCGGAGTATGGAGTTTTAGTCATCTTGCCCATGAGGCATGGTTCGCAAGTACCAAGTGATTCATAATCAAGTGATTCCAAAAGTCCATCAGTATGGAGTTTCTTCATGCGCTTTACACCAATATGACCCAAACGACAGTGCCACAAATAAGTTGCACTATCATTATCAACTCTGCATCTTTTGGCTTCAATATTATGAATATGTGTATCACTACTATTGAGATTCAACAAAAAAAGACCACTCTTCAAGGATGCATGACCATAAAATATATTACTCATATAAATAGAACAACCATTATTCTCAGATTTAAATGAATAACTATCTCGCATCAAACAAGATCCAGATATAATGTCCATGCTCAACGCTGGCACCAAATAACAATTATTCAGGTCTAAAACTAATCCCGAAGGTAGATGTAGAGGTAGCGTGCCGACGGCGATCACATTGACGTTGGAACCATTTCCCACGGGCATCGTCACCTCGTCCTTAGCCAATCTTCGCTTAATCTGTAGTCCCTGTTTCGAGTTGCAAATATTAGCAACAGAACCAGTATCAAATACCCAGGCACTACTGCGAGCATTAGTAAGGTAGACATCAATAACATGTATATCACATATACGTTTGTTCACTTTGGCATCCTTCTTATCCGCCAAATACTTGGGGCAGTTCCGCTTCTAGTGACCAGTCCCTTTGCAGTAGAAGCACTCAATCTCAGGCTTAGGTCCAGAATTGGGCTTCTTCACTTGAGCAGCAACTTTCTGCCGTTCTTCTTGAAGTTCCCCTTCTTCCCTTTACCTTTTTTCTTGAAACTAGTGGTGTTGTTGACCATCAACACTTGATGCTCCTCTTGATTTCTACCTCCGCAGCCTTTAGCATCGCAAAGAGCTCAGGAATTGTCTTATCCATCCCTTGCATATTATAGTTCATCACGAAGCTTTTGTAGCTTGGTGGCAGTGATTGAAGAACTCTGTCAATGATACTATCTACCGGAAGATTAACTCCCAGCTGAGTCAAGTGATTATGATACCCAGACATTTTGAGTATATGTTCACTGACAGAACTATTCTCCTCCATTTTACAGCTGTAGAACTTATTGGAGACTTCATATCTCTCAATCCGGGCATTTGCTTGAAATATTAACTTCAACTCCTAGAACATCTCATATGCTCCATGACGTTCAAAACATCGTTGAATTCCCGGTTCTAAGCCGTAAAGCATGGCACATTGAACTATCGAGTAGTCATCAGCTTTGCTCTGCCAGGCGTTCACAACGTCCAGCGTTGCTCCTGCAGTGGGTCTTGCACCTAGCGGTGCTTCCAGGACGTAATTCTTCTGTGCAGCAATGAGGATAATCCTCAAGTTACGGACCCAGTCCGTGTAGTTGCTACCATCATCTTTCAACTTAGCTTTCTCTAGGAACGCATTAAAATTCAAAGGAACAGTAGCACGGGCCATTGATCTACAACAACATAGACATGCAAAATACTATCAGGGACTAAGTTCATGATAAATTAAAGTTCAATTAATCATATTACTTAAGAACTCCCACTTAGATAGACATCTCTCTAATCATCTAAGTGATCACGTGATCCAAATCAACTAAACCATGTCCGATCATCACGTGAGATGGAGTAGTTTTCAATGGTGAAGATCACTATGTTGATCATATATACTATATGATTCACGCTCGACCTTTCGGTCTCAGTGTTCCGAGGCCATATCTGCATATGCTAGGCTTGTCAAGTTTAACCCGACTATTTTGCGTGTGCAAAACTGGCTTGCACCTGTTGTATGTGAACGTTGAGCTTATCACACCTGATCATCACGTGGTGTCTCGGCACGATGAACTGTAGCAACGGTGCATACTCAGGGAGAACACTTGTACCTAGAAATTTAGTGAGAGATCATCTTATAATGCTATCGCCGAACTAAGCAAAATAAGATGCAAAAAGGATAAACATCACATGCAATCAATATAAATGATATGATATGGCCATCATCATCTTGTGCCTTTGATCTCCATCTCCAAAGCACCGTCATGATCACCATCGCCACCGGCTTGACACCTTGATCTCCATCGAAGCATCATTGTCGTCTCGCAAACAATTGCTATCATGACTATCGCTACCGCTTAGTGATAAAGTAAAGCAATTACATGGCGATTGCACTTCATACAATAAAGCGACAACCATAAGGCTCCTGCCAGTTGCCGATAACTGTTAAAAACATGATCCATCTCATACAACAATTTATATATCATCACGTCTTGACCATATCACATCACAACATACCCTGCAAAAACAAGTTAGACGTCCTCTACTTGTTGTTGCAAATTTTTACGTGGCTGCTACGGGTTTAGCAAGAACCGTTCTTACCTACGCATCAAAAACCACAACGATTTTTCGTCAAGTGTGCCGTTTTAACCTTCAACAAGGACCGGGCGTAGTCACACTCGATTCAACTAAAGTTGGAGAAACAGACACCCACTAGCCACTTGTGTGCAAAGCACGGCGGTAGAACCAGTCTCATGAACGCGTTCATGTAATGTCGGTCTGGGCCGCTTCTTCCAATAATACCGCCGAATCAAAGTATCACATGCTAGTAAGCAGTATGACTATTATCGCCCACAACTCTTTCTGTTCTACTCGTGCATATAACTGTTGGAAATATGCCCTAGAGGCAATAATAAAATGGTTATTATTATATTTCCTTGTTCATGATAATTGTCTATTGTTCATGCTATAATTGTGTTATCCGGAAATCGTAATACATGTGTGAATACATAGACCACAACATGGACCTAGTGAGCCTCTAGTTGACTAGCTCGTTGATCAATAGATAGTCATGGTTTCCTGACTATGGACATTGGATGTCATTGATAACGGGATCACATCATTAGGACAATGATGTGATGGACAAGACCCAATCCTAAGCATAGCACAAGATCGTGTAGTTCGTTTGCTAGAGCTTTTCCAAATGTCAAGTATCATTTCCTTAGACCATGAGATTGTGCAACTCCCGGATACCATAGGAGTGCTTTGGGTGTGCCAAACGTCACAACGTAACTGGGTGGCTATAAAGGTGCACTACGGGTATCTCCGAAAGTGTCTGTTGGGTTGGCACGAATCGAGACTGGGATTTGTCACTCCGTATGACGGAGAGGTATCACAACTCACGCCGCCTGGAACACCTCAGCGAAATGGTGTGTCCGAATGTCGTAATCGCACTCTATTGGATATGGTGCGATCTATGATGTCTCTTACCGATCTACCGGTCTCATTTTGGGGCTATGCTTTAGAGACTGCCGCATTCACTTTAAATAGGGCTCCGTCGAAATCCGTTGAGATGACACCGTATGAATTATGGTTTGGGAAGAAACCTAAGCTGTCGTTTCTAAAAGTTTGGGGATGCGATGCTTATGTCAAGAAACTTCAACCTGAAAAGCTCGAACCCAAGTCGGAAAATGCGTCTTCATAGGATACCGTAAGGAAACCATTGGGTATACCTTCTACCTCAGATCCGAAGGCAAGATCTTTGTTGCCAAGAACGGGTCCTTTCTGGAGAAAGAGTTTCTCTCGAAAGAAGTAAGTGTGAGGAAAGTGGAACTTGATGAAGTACTACCTCTTGAACCGGAAAGTAGCGCAGCTCAGGAAGATGTTCCTGTGGTGCCTGCACTGACTAGAGAGGAAGCTGATGATGATGATCAAGGTACTTCGGATCAAGTTACTACTGAACTTCGTAGGTCCATGAGGACACGTTCCACACCAGAGTGGTATGGCAACCCTGTCCTGGAAATCATGTTGTTAGACAACGGTGAACCTTCGAACTATGAAGAAGCAATGGCGGGCCCAGATTCCAACAAATGGCTTGAAGCCATGCAATCCGAGATAGGATCCATGTATGAAAACAAAGTGTGGACTTTGACAGACTTGCCCGATGATCGGCGAGCGATAGAAAACAAATGGATCTTTAAGAAGAAGACGGACGCGGATGGTAATGTTACCATCTATAAAGCTCGACTTGTCGCTAAGGGTTATCGACAAGTTCAAGGGATTGACTACGATGAGACTTTCTCAGCCGTAGCGAAGCTGAAGTCCGTCCGAATCATGTTAGCAATTGCCACATACTATGATTATGAGATATGGCAAATGGACGTCAAAACGGCATTCCTTAATGGCTTTCTTAAGGAAGAATTGTATATGATGCAGCCGGAAGGTTTTGTCGATCCTAAGAATGCTAACAAGGTATGCAAGCTCCAGCGCTCCATCTATGGGCTGGTGCAAGCATCTCGGAGTTGGAACATTCGATTTGATGAGATGATCAAAGCGTTTGGGTTTACACAGACTTATGGAGAAGCTTGTGTTTACAAGAAAGTGAGTGGGAGCTCTGTAGCATTTCTCATATTATATGTGGATGACATACTGTTGATGGGAAATGATATAGAATTCTTGGGAAGCATAAAGGCCTACTTGAACAAGTGTTTTTCAATGAAGGACCTTGGAGAAGCTGCTTATATATTAGGCATCAAGATCTATAGAGATAGATCAAGACGGCTCATTGGTCTTTCACAAAGTACGTACCTTGACAAGACATTGAAGGAGTTCAATATGGATCAGTCCAAGAAGGGGTTCTTGTATATTGCAAGGTGTGCAATTGAGCACGGCTCAATGCCCGACCACGGCAGAAGATAGAGAAAAGATGAGTGTCGTCCCCTATGCCTCGGCCATAGGGTCTATTATGTATGCCATGCTGTGTACCAGACCTGATGTAAACCTTGCCGTAAGTTTGGTAGGAAGGTACCAAAGTATTCCCAGCATGGAACACTGGACAGCGGTCAAGAATATCCTGAAGTACCTGAAGAGGACTAAGGATATGTTTCTCGTTTATGGAGGTGACGAAGAGCTCGTCGTAAAGGGTTACGTCGATGCTAGCTTCGACACAGATCTGGATGACTCTAAGTCACAAACCGGATACGTGTATATTTTGAATGGTGGGGCAGTAAGCTGGTGCAGTTGCAAGCAAAGCGTTGTGGTGGGATCTACATGTGAAGCGGAATACATGGCGGCCTCAGAGGCAGCACAAGAAGCAATCTGGGTGAAGGAGTTCATTACCGACCTAGGAGTTATTCCCAATGCGTCGGGCCCGATGACTCTCTTCTGTGACAGCACTGGAGCTATTGCCCTTGCCAAGGAGCCCAGGTTTCACAGGAAGACCAGGCATATCAAGCGTCGCTTCAACTCTATTCATGAAAATGTTCAAAATGGAGACATAGATATTTGTAAAGTACATACGGACCTGAATGTAGCAGATCCGTTGACTAAACCTCTCCCTAGAGCAAAACATGATCAACACCAGAACTCTATGGGTGTTCGATTCATCACAATGTAACTAGATTATTGACTCTAGTGCAAGTGGGAGACTGTTGGAAATATGCCCTAGAGGCAATAATAAAATGGTTATTATTATATTTCCTTGTTCATGATAATTGTCTATTGTTCATGCTATAATTGTGTTATCCGGAAATCGTAATACATGTGTGAATACATAGACCACAACATGTCCCTAGTGAGCCTCTAGTTGACTAGCTCATTGATCAACAGATAGTCATGGTTTCCTGACTATGGACATTGAATTTCATTGATAACGGGATCACATCATTAGGAGAATGATGTGATGGACAAGACCCAATCCTAAGCATAGCACAAGATCATGTAGTTTGTTTGCTAGAGCTTTTCCAAATGTCAAGTATCATTTCCTTAGACCATAAGATTGTGCAACTCCCGGATACCATAGGAGTGCTTTGGGTGTGCCAAACGTCACAACGTAACTGGGTGGCTATAAAGGTGCACTACGGGTATCTCCGAAAGTGTTTGTTGGGTTGGCACGAATCGAGACTGGGATTTGTCACTCCGTATGACGGAGAGGTATCTCTGGGCCCACTCGGTAATGCATCATCAAAATGAGCTCAATGTGATGTTTGGTCACAGGATCATGCATTACGGTACGAGTAAAGTGACTTGCCGGTAACGAGATTGAACAAGGTATTGGGATACCGACGATCGAATCTCGGGCAAGTAACGTACTGATTGACAAAGGGAATTGTATACGGGATTGATTGAATCCTCGACATCGTGGTTCATCCGATGAGATCATCGTGAAACATGTGGGAGCCAACATGGGTATCCAGATCCCGCTGTTGGTTATTGACCGGAGAGTCGTCTTGGTCATGTCTGCATGTCTCCCGAACCCGTAGGGTCTACACACTTAAGGTTCGGTGACGCTAGAGTTGTAGAGATATTAGTATGCGGAAATACGAAAGTCGTTCGGAGTCCCGGATGAGATCCCGAACGTCACGAGGAGTTCCGGAATGGTCTGGAGGTGAAGAATTGTATATAGGAAGTCCAGTTTCGGCCACCGCGAAGGTTTCGGGGGTCACCGGTATTGTACCAGGACCACCGGAAGGGTCCCAGGGGGTCCACCGGGTGGGGCCACCTATCCCGGAGGGCCCCATGGGCTGAAGTGGGAGGGGAACCAGCCCCTGGTGGGCTGGTGCGCCCCCCTTGGGCCTCCCCCTGCGCCTAGGGTTGGAAACCCTAGGGGTGGGGGGCGCCCCACTTGGCTTGGGGGGCAAGCCACCCCCTTGGCTGCCGCCCCCCCTTGGAGATTGGATCTCCTAGGTCCGGCGCCCCCCCAGGGGCCCTATATAAAGAGGGGGGGAGGGAGGGCAGCCGCACCCAAGCCCCTGGCGCCTCCCTCTCCCTCCCGTGACACCCCTCCCTCTCGCTGAGCTTGGCGAAGGCCTGCCGAGATCCGCTACGTCCACCACCATGCCGTCGTGCTGCTGGATCTCCATCAACCTCTCCCTCCCCTTGCTGGATCAAGAAGGAGGAGACGTCTTCCCCAACCGTACGTGTGTTGAACGCGGAGGTGCCGTCCATTCGGCGCTCGGTCATCGGTGATTTGGATCATGACGAGTACGACTCCATCAACCCCGTTCACTTGAACGCTTCCGCTCGCGATCTACAAGGGTATGTAGATGCACTCTTTTCCCTCTCGTTGCTAGAAGACTCCATAGATTGTTCTTGGTGATGCGTAGAAATTTTCTAATTTCTGCAACGATCTCCAACAGTGGCATCCGAAACCTTTCCGGTGTCCAAACTTAGCCTTCCAATATATCAATATTTATGCCTCGACCATTTCGAGACTCCTCGTCATGTCCGTGATCACATCCGGGACTCCGAACAACCTTCGGTACATCAAAACACATAAACTCATAATACCGATTGTCATCGCACGTTAAGCGTGCGGACCCTACGGGTTCAAGAACTATGCAGACATGACCGAGACTCATTTCCGGTCAATAACCAATAGCGGAACCTGGATGCTCATATTGGCTCCAGTCAAACCGCGTAACAACATACGTTGTTCCCTTTGTCATCAGTATGTTACTTGCTCGAGATTCGATCGTCGGTATCTCAATACCTAGTTCAATCTCGTTACCGGCAAGTCTCTTTACTCGTTCCGTAGTGCATCATCCCGCAACTAACTCATTAGTCACATTGCTTGCAAGGCTTATAGTGATGTGCATTACCGAGAGGGCCCAGAGATACCTCTCCGACAATCAGAGTGACAAATCCTAATCTTGATCTATGCCAACTCAAAAAACACCACCGGAGACACCTGTAGAGCATCTTTATAATCATCCAGTTACGTTGTGACGTTTGATAGCACACTAAGTGTTCCTCTGGTATTCGGGAGTTGCATAATCTCATAGTCATAGGAACATGTATAAGTCATGAAGAAAGCAATAGCAACAAACTAAACGATCATCATGCTAAGCTAACGGATGAGTCTTGTCAATCACATCATTCTCTAAAGATGTGATTCCATTAATCAAATGACAACTCATGTCTATGGCTAGGAAACTTAACCATCTTTGAATAACGAGCTAGTCAAGTAGAGGCATACTAGTGACACTCTGTTTGTCTATGTATTCACACATGTACTAAGTTTCCGGTTAATACAATTCTAGCATGAATAATAAATATTTATCATGATATAAGGAAATATAAATAACAACTTTATTATTGCCTCTAGGGCATATTTCCCTCACCCGCTGCAGCTTGGAAGCTGTAAGGGTTGGGTGTTTCTATGGCCGAAGAATCTTCTTCGTCTATAGCCGGCCGAGTGCACACCAATAACCACACATCAACAAGCAGGTATGAACACCACCACCCCGCCTACGCAATTACTAGCGCCTGTAGTGCCGGGTGAGAGCGACGAACGGCGTGAGGAATGGGGGTCCAACAGTGGTTGATGTAATCATCCCCGTAGAACAAAGAATGGATGATGATGGATGAGGATGACCCTTTTCGGTTCCTCAATACAGACGCCTGATGACACACAAGTATAGGGGATCAATTGTAGCTCTTTTCGATAAGTAAGAGTGTCGAACCCAACGAGGAGTAGAAGGAAATGGCAAGTGGTTTTCAGCAAGGTAGTGTCTGCAAGTGCTGAAACTGTAAGTAACTGAGTAGTTTGATAGCCAGATAATTTGAGACGAGCAAGTAATGATAGTAGTAACAAAAGTGCAGCAAGGTAGCCCAATCCTTTTGAGGCAAAGGACAAGCCAAAACGGTCTCTTATAGTAAGCAATGCGTTTTTGAGGGTACACGGGAATTTCATCTAGTCACTTTCATCATGTCGGTTCGATTTGTGTTTGCTACTTTGATAATTTGATATGTGGGTGGACCGGTGCTTTGGTGCTGTTCTTACTTGAACAAACCTCCTACTTATGATTAACCCTCCCGCAAGCATCCGCAACTACGAGAAAAGTATTAAGAATAAATTCTAACCATAGCATTAAACTTTTGGATCCAATCGGTCCCTTACGGAATAGCGCATAAACTGGGGTTTAAGCTTCTGTCACTCTCGCAACCCATCATCTAATTGCTACTCCACAATGCATTCCCTTAGGCCCAAATATGGTGAAGTGTCATGTAGTCGATGTTCACATGACACCACTAAGGGAATCACAACATACATACTATCAACTTATCAAACACATATCAAGTTCACATGATTACTTGCAACATGATTTCTCCCGTGACCTCAAGAACAAAAGTAACTACTCACAAGTGATAAACATGCTCAAGATCAGAGGGGTATTAAATATCATATTGGATCTGAATATATAATCTTCTACCAAATAAACCATATAGTGATCAACTACAAGATGTAATCAACACTACTAGTCACCCACAAGCACCAATCTATAGTTCTAGTAACAAGATTGAACACAAGAGATGAACTAGGGTTTGAGAGGAGTTGGTGATGTTGAAGATGTTGATTTCCCTCCCCAAGATGGGAGAGTTGTTGGTGATGATGATGACGATGATTTCCCCCTCCGGGAGGGAAGTTCCCCCGGCGGAATCGCTCCGCCGGAGGGCAAAAGTGCTCCTACCCAAGTTCCGCCTCGAGACGGCGGTGCTCCATCCCGAAAGTCCTCTCCTTATTTTTTCTAGGTCAAAATGACTTATATACCAGAAGATGGGCACCGGAGGTGGGCCTGGGTGAGCACAACCCACCAGGGTGCGCCTGGGCTCCCTGGTGCACCCAGGTGGGTTGTGCCCACCTGGTGGGCCCCCTCTGGTACTTATTTGCGCCAATATTCTTCAAATATTTCATAAAAATTCTCCGTGAAGTTTCAGCTTTTTTGGAGTTGTGCAGAATAGGTGGCCTGACGTAGCTTTTCCAGGTCCAGATTTCCAGCTGCCGGAATTCTCCCTCTTTGTGTGTTCCTTGCAAATTATGAGAGAAAAGGCATTAGAATTACTCCAAAAAGCATTATTGTGCATAAAAACATCATAAATAATGGTAAGAAAACATGATGCAAAATGGACATATCAACTCCCCCATGCTTAGACCTCGCTTGTCCTCAAGCGAAAACTGAAATTGAAAAACATGTCCATATGCTTAAAGAGCAAGGTGTCGATAAAAACAAAATACAGACATAGAAGCATAATGTAGATTATTATAACTGCAATAAATTTAAACATAAGACTTTTATCATAAAGCTTCTATCATGGACCTCCCATGAATAAGTGACAATTCATCACACAATTGAAGTATAAAGCAAAAACTCAATTAGAAACCAACAAACTATGTTCTTAGTCAACTTTGCAACTACAATTCATCATCTTTTCAGGAAGGGTCACGTATCGGAGCCTTTAAGCAAGTACTCATACTCAACCATCATATAGTCTTCTATAATTGCTAAAACTCACCGCATACACATGAGCAAAACGTTTCAACCGGACACATAGAAAGATAGGGGCTTATAGTTTCGCCTCCCAACGTACTCACCTCAGAGGTGATGTCAATAATAATAACTCATGCCACCCATAATCAACTGGACATATGTGCCTAGATCTTTACTCACCAAATGATGCTTGCCAAAGGAGAAAAATAAAAGGAATAGAGAGAAAAACTTTGAATCTTGCAAAAAAATAAAAGATAGGCCCTTCGCAGAGGGAAGCAGAGGTTGCCATGCGCTTATTTGTTTGTATGCTCAACCCCTTAGTGCAAAAGAACTATTGGCGAACGTAGTATTTCAAAAAATTTACCTACGATCACGCAAGATCTATCTAGGAGAAGCATAGCAACGAGCGGGGAGAGTGTGTCCACGTACCCTCGTAGACCGAAAGGGGAAGCATTTAGTAACGCGGTTGATGTAGTTGAACGTCTTCATGATCCAACCGATCCAAGTACGGAACTTACGGCACCTTCGTGTTCAGCACACGTTCAGCACGATGACGTCCCTCGAGCTCTTGATCCTGTTGAGGACGATGGAGAGTTTCGTCAGCACGACGGCGTGGTGACGGTGATGATGAAGTTACCGGCGCAGGGCTTCGCCTAAGCACTACGACGATATGACCGAGGTGTGTAACTGTGGAGGGGGGCACCACATACGGCTAAGACAAATCTTGAGTGCCTTCGGGGTGCCCCCTGCCCACGTATATAAAGGAGGGAGGGAGAGAGGCCCGCCCCTAGGGGCGCGCCAAGAGTATGGAGTCCTACTAGGACTTCCAAGTCCTAGTAGGAATCCTTTTCCTTTTCAGAGTAGGAGAGAAGGAAAGAGGGAAAGAGAGAGGGAGTAGGAAAGGGCAAGGGGGGCACCGCCCCCTTCCCCTAGTCCAATTCGGACCCATGGGGGGGGGGCGCACTATACCTCCCCTTTGGCCTGCCTCCTCCTTTCCCGTATGGCCCAATAAGGCCCATTACCTCTCCCGGTGAATTCCTGTAACTCCCCGGTACTCCGAAAAATACCCGAATCACTCGGAACCTTTCCGATGTCCGAATATAGCCTTCCAATATATGAATCTTTACCTCTCGACCATTTCGAGACTTCTCATCATGTTCGTGATCTCATCCGGGACTTCGAACAATCTTCGGTCATCAAATCACATAACTCATAATACAAATCGTCATCGAACGTTAAGCGTGCGGACCCTACGGGTTCGAGAACTATGTAGACATGACCGAGACACCTCTCCGGTCAATAACCAATAGCGGAACCTGGATGCTCATATTGGCTCCTACATATTCTACGAAGATCTTTATCGGTCAAACCGCATAACAACATACGTTGTTCCCTTTGTCATCGGTATGTTACTTGCCCGAGATTAGATCGTTGGTATCATCATACCTAGTTCAATCTCGTTTCTGGCAAGTCTCTTTACTCGTTCTGTAATGCATCATCCCGCAATTAACTCATTAGTCACATTGCTTGCAAGACTTATAGTGATGTGCATTACCGAGAGGGCCCAGAGATACCTCTCCGAAACTTGGAGTGACAAATCCTAGTCTCCATCTATGCGAACCAAACAAACACCTTCGGAGACACCTGTAGAGCATCTTTATAATCACCCAGTTACGTTGTGACGTTTGATAGCACACAAGGTGTTCCTCTAATATTCGGGAGTTGCATAATCTCATAGTCAAAGGAATATGTATAAGTCATGAAGAAAGCAATAGCAATAAAACTAAATGATCATTATGCTAAGCTAACGGATGGGTCTTGTCCATCACATCGTTCTCCTAAGGATGTGACCCCGTTCATCAAATGACAACACGTTTCTATGGCTAGGAAACTTAACCATCTTTGATTAACGAGCTAGTCTAGTAGAGGCTTACTAGGGACATAGTGTTTTGTCTATGTATCCACACATGTATCAAGTTTCCGGTTAATACAATTCTAGCATGATAATAAACATTTATCATGATATAAGGAAATAAAATAATAATTTTTTTATTACCTCTAGGGCATATTTCCTTCAGTCTCCCACTTGCACTAGATTCAATAATCTAGTTCACATCGCTATGTGATTTAACACCAATAGTTCACATCTTTTTGTGATTAACACCCATAGTTCAGATTGCCATGTGACCAACACTCAAAGGGTTTACTAGAGTCAATAATCTAGTTCACATCGCTTATGTGATTAACACCCAAGAGTAATAAGGTGTGATCATGTTTTGCTTGTGAGAGAAGTTTTAGTCTACGTGTCTGCCACATTCAGATCCATAAGTATTTTGCAAATTTCTATGTCTACAATGCTCTGCACGGAGCTACTCTAGCTAATTGCTCCCACTTTCAATAGGTATCCAGATTGAGACGTAGAGTCATCTGGATCGGTGAAAAAGCTTGCATCGACGTAACTCTTACGACGAACTCTTTGTCAACCCCATAACCGAGAAATATTTTCTTAGTCCTCTTTAGGTACCTAAGGATAATTTTGACTGCGGTGTAGTGATCTACTCCTAGATCACTATTGTACTCCCTTGCCTAACTCACAACAAGGTATACAATAGGTCTAGTACACAGCATGGCATACTTTATAGAACCTATGGCTGAGGCATAGGGAATAACTTTCATTCTCTCTCTATTTTCTGTCGTGATCGGGTTTTTGAGTCATACTCAACTTCACACCTTGTAACATAGGCAAGAACTCTTTCTTTGACTGATCCATTTTGAACTTCTTCAAAAACTTTATCAAGGTATGTGCTTTTGTGAAAGTCCTATTAAGCGTCTTGATCTATCCCTATAGATGTTGATGCTTTAATATGTAAGCAGCTTCACCGAGGTTTTTCATTTGAAAAACTCCTTCCAAATACTCTTTTATGCTTTCCAGAAAATTCTACATCATTTCCGATCAACAATATGTCATTCACATATACTTGTTAGAAAGGCTGTAGTGCTCCCACTCACTTTCTTGTAAATAGAGGCTTCATCGCAAGTCTGTATAAAACTATATGCTTTGATCAACTCATCAAAGCGTATATTCCAACTCCGAGATGCTTGCACCAGTCCATAGATGGATCGCTGGACTTTGCACATTTTTAGCACCTTCAGGATTGACAAAACCTCCTGGTTGCATCACATACAACTCTTCCTTATTAAATCCATTAAGGAATGTAGTTTTGATATCCATTTGCCAGATTTCATAAAATGCGGCAATCGCTAACATGATTCGGGCAGACTTAAGCATCGATACGAGTGAGAAAATCTCATCGTAGTCAACACCTTGAACTTGTCGAAAAGCTTTTGCGACAATTCGAGCTTTGTAGATAGTAACACTACTATCAGCGTCCGTCTTCCTCTTAAAGATCCATTTACTCGTAATGGCTTGCCGATCATCAGGCAAGTCCACCAAAGTCCATACTTTGTTCTCATACATGGATCCTATCTCAGATTTCATGGCCTCAAGCCACTTTGCGGAATCTGGGCTCATCATCGCTTCCTCATAAATCGTAGGTTTACCATGGTCTAGTAACATGACTTCCAGAACAGGATTACCGTACCACTCTGGTGCGGATCATGCTCTGGTTGACCTATGGAGTTCTATAGTAACTTGATCCGAAGTTTCATGATCATCATCATTAACTTCCTTTCTAGTTGGTGTAGGCATCACGGGAGCAGATTTCTCTGATGAACTACATTCCAATTCGAGAGACGATACAATTACCTCATCAAGTTCTACTTTCCTCCCACTCACTTCTTTCGAGAGAAACTCCTTCTCTAGAAATGTTCCGGTTTTAGCAACAAAAACCTTGCCTTCAGATTTGTGATAAAAGGTGTACCCAATTGTTTCTTTAGGGTATCCTATGAAGACGCACTTCTCCGATTTGGGTTCGAGCTTATCCCGCTGAAGCCTGTTGATATAAGTGTCGCAACCCCAAACTCTAAGAAATGACAACTTAGGTTTGTTGCCAAACCAGAGTTCATACGGTGTCATCTCAACGGATTTCGACGGTGCCCTATTTAATGTGAATGCAGCTGTCTCTAATGCGTAACCCCGAAACGATAGTGGCAAATCGGTAAGAGACATCATAGACCACACCATATCTAGTAAAGTATGGTTACGACGTTCGGACACACCATTACACTGTGGTGTTCCAGGTGGCGTGAGTTGTGAAACTATTCCACATTTTTTTAAATGAAAGCCAAACTTGTAACTCAAATATTCGCCTCCGCGATCAGATCGTAGAAACTTTATTTTCTTGTTATGATGATTCTCTACTTCACTCTGAAATTCTTTGAACTTTTCAAATGTTTCAGACTTGTGTTTCATTAAGAAGATATACCCATATCTGCTCAAATCATCTATGAAGGTCAGAAAATAACGATACCCGTTGTGAGCCTTAACACTCATTGGACCGCATACATCAGTATGTATTATTTCCAATAAGTCAGTTGCTTGCTCCATTGTTCCGGAGAACGGCGTTCTAGTCATCTTTCCCATGAGGCATGGTTTGCAAGTATAAAATGATTCATAATCAAGTGATTCCAAAGATCCATCAGCATGGAGTTTCTTCATGCGCTTTACACCAATATGACCTAAACGTCAGTGCCACAAATATGTTGCACTATCATTATTAACTTTGCATCTTTTGGCATCAATATTATGAATATGTGTATCACTACGATCGAGATTCAATAAACCATTCACATTCACTACTGGAATCAGCTAATTTGCCATCTGCCAGCTCTTTGCCGTCTGCTAGCTGACGGCAAAGAAGCTCTTTGCCGTCTGCCAGCTCTTTGCCATCAGCTACCCAAAAGCAGACGGCAAAGAAGCTCTTTGCCGTCTGCCAGCTCTTTGCCGTCGGCCAGCTGACGGCAAAGAATCTTTGCCGTCCGCTGGCGGACGGCAAAGAGTGAGGTGGCCCCCACCCCCCGCCCGTTTTTGAAAAACTTAACGGGCCACCTCTTTGCCGTCCGCTAGCAGACGGCAAAGAGGCAAAAAAGCGGACGGCAAAGGGGGGCGGACGGCAAAGAGCCTACTACCTAACGGCCCGTGCCCCCGCCCGTTACTCGCTTCTTCCCTCTCCCTCCCACGCCGCCGTTTCTCTCCTCCCACGCCGCCGCCCGCCGCGCGCCGCCGCCGCCCCGTCGCCCCCGCCGCCCCGGCTCGCCGCCGCCCCGGGGCCCCGTCGCCCTCACCGCCCCGGCCCCCCGCCGCCCCGCGCCCCCCGCGCCCCCCGCCCCCGCGCCCCCCGCCGCCCCCGCCGCCCCGTCGCCCCCGCCGCCCCGGCTCGCCGCCGCCCCGGGGCCCCGTCGCCCTCACCGCCCCGGCCCCCCGCCGCCCCGCGCCCCCCGCCCCCCGCCGCCCCGGCTCGCCGCCGCCCGGCTCGCCGTCGCCCCCAGGCCGCCTCCTCCACCGCCCCGCCCCCTCCTCCACCGGCCTCCTCCACCCCCCAGGTGAGCCCCCATTTTTCAGTTTTTTTCAGTTTTTTTCTTTTTTTTCCTTTTTAGTTTTAGTTTTAGTTTAGATTTAGTTTTAGTTGTAGTTTTAGGTTTAGTTTTAGGTTTAGGTTTAGTTTTAGGTTTAGGTTGTAGAAGAAAAAAGAAGAAGAGGAAGAAGAAGAAGAAGAGAAAAGAGGAGAGGAGGAGAAGAAGAAGAGGAAAAAGGAAAGGAAGAAGAAGAAGAGGAGGAGGAGAAGAAAAAAGAAGAAGAGGAAGAAGAAGAAGAAAAAGAGGAGAGGAGGAGAAGAAGAAGAGGAAAAAGGAAAGGAAGAAGAAGAAGAGGAGGAGGAGAAGAAAAAAGAAGAAGAGGAAGAAAAGGAAGAATAGGAAGAAGAAGAAAAGGAAAAAAGGAAAAAAGAGGAAAAAACCCCGACCCGACACGGCACCCCGACCCCGACGCGGCACCCCGACACGACACCCCGACCCCTAGACCCCGACCCCGACACCCCGACCCCGAGCCTGACCCGACACCCCGACCCCGACACCGACACGGCACCCCGACCCCGACCCCGACATCCCGACCCCGACCCCGACACCCCGACCCCGAGCCTGACCCGACACCCCGACACCCCGACCCCGACCCGGCACCCCGACCCCGAGACGGCACCCCGACCCGACACCCCGACCCGACACCCCGACCCGGCACCCCGACCCGACACCCGACCCCGAGACCCCGACCCCGAGCCTGACCCGACACCCCGACCCCGACACCGACACGGCACCCCGACCCCGACCCGGCACCCCGACAAGACACCCCGACCCCGAGCCTGACCCGACACCCCGACCCCGAGCCTGACCCGACACCCCGACCCCGACACCGACACGGCACCCCGACCCCGACCCGGCACCCCGACCCCGAGACCCCGAGCACGATACCCCGACCCGGACCCCGACCCCGACACCCCGACCCCGAGCCTGACCCGACACCCCGACCCCGACACCGACACGGCACACCGACCCCGACCCGGCACCCCGACCCGACACCCCGACCCCGAGACCCCAACCCCGACCCCGACACGGCACCCCGAGACCGACACGACACCCCGACCCCCGACACGTCCCGAAAAGGTGTTCTTTGGCCTTCCAGAAGCCGACGGGGTCATATATTTGTGAATTATTAGTTAGGTCATATATCTTTCGATTTTGTTATGAAAAACATCATATATAATTGTGTTGATCGGGTAGTTTTAAATGTGCAGTTGTTTCATCGCTGCGAGGTTTGGTGTTCGACGACCTGGCCGTGCGTTTGACGAGCTCTGCCCCTTCGTTCGTGGGTGAGCACAAATGACATGTCCTCCTCCCCCATTAATTATTTGATCTATTCCGATGAAACTTGATAGCTAGATATATATGTGTCTTGAATTATCAGTATGCGTAACCAATATGTGTCTCCCGTTCGAAAGCGTCATAGTTATAAATATGCATGCATTTGCATATTTATAACCTTGATTCTTTCGAATTGTCCAACGCTATCCATGGACAGCCCGAGTATGTTTAGATTGGGTTCGTTTTCCCATATGCTTTGCTCCGGATCCGACGCATAAATTTCGTCAGTGCCTCCCCTGTTGTTCTCCGGGTACACATCCTCTCTGTTTATTGCAGAGACGTGTATCAGGAGAACAGCGGGGAGGTGCTGCCGAAATTTTGCGTAGGATCCGGGGCATAGCATGGGAAAATGAACCCAATCTAAACATACTCGGGTGGGATTAGGACCTATCATTACCTATTAGAGTGTAGGTTGCATGGACGTAATAAAATTGACAAAGTAGATCAACTGATGAATACATACATGGTGAATTATATATATATATATATATTTGTTGTGTGTCTAGTAGCTCTGAAAGTCAAGATGAGTGATCGTGCGTGGATGTACACCGGTCACACTGGTCAGAACAAATGGAGCACTGAATGGTTCACAAAAACCAAGGGGTTTGTGCGAGCTGCATTTGCAAATGGCCAGAGGAAAACCTGGTGCCCCTGTTTACGGTGCGGCAATTGGGAAAAGAGGACAGAGGCTGAAATGGGCAAACACCTGCAGAAGAGTGGTTTTACGCCCGATTATACGGTGTGGACATTTCATGCTGAGTCTGCCCAACGTGACCGAGCCGAGGTGGATCGTCGTCGCACCGACGAGCATGGTACCGGTATGGAAAACATGGTGCAAGACTTTGATGATGCTCGGGATTCGGACGAGGAGATGGAGGAATCTGCAAAGGCCTTCAATGAAATGTTGGAGTCTGCAAAACGTCCGCTCCATGAGCACACTGAGCTTTGTCAGTTGGATGCCATCTCACAAGTAATGGCTCTGAAGGCTCAGTTCAACTTGGGCAGAGAATGCTATGATGTAATGATGACAGTATTTGGACGCTTTCTACCCAAAGGCCATGTAATGCCTGCAAACCTGTACCAGTCGGACAAAATCCTCCGTGCACTGAAGATGCCCTATGATAAGATACATGCCTGTGAGAAAGGATGTGTCTTGTTTAGGCTTGACTATGCGGACTTGAACTGTTGTCCCATTTGCAAGTCTTCCAGGTATGTTGTGGTAGACAACGGTATGGGTGAGAAGACACAGACCAAAATCCCCGTTAGTGTTCTTCGGTATATGCCAATCGTACCAAGACTTCAACGTCTTTTCATGGTCGAAGAGACGGCCAGACAGATGACATGGCACAAAACGGGCAAAAGAACCGAACTAGATGCAGATGGGAATCTGATGATTGTACACACATCGGATGGTGTTGCGTGGAAAAAGTTTGATGAATTACATGGTGACAAAGCGGCAGATCCGAGGCATCCTCGAGTCGGCATCAGCACGGATGGGTTTAGTGTGTTTGGTATGACGGCAGCCCAATACAGTTGTTGGCCCGTATTTGTCTTTCCACTCAATCTCCCCCCCGGACAGATTATGAAAAGAAAGAACATTTTCCTGACGTTGATAATTCCAGGGCCCAACTATCCGGGGAAAAATATGAATGTGTACATGCAACCGCTTAAGGACGAATTGCAAGAAGCCTGGGATAATGGGTTCAAGACATACGATGCCTATAGCAAACGGAACTTCATAATGCGTGTCTGGTACATGTACTCGACGCATGACTTGCCGGCGTATGCGCTATTCGTTGGCTGGTGTGTGCATGGAAGGTTCCCGTGCCCCACATGCAAGGGAGCTCTTGAGTTTCGTTGGCTTCAGGCCGGTCGCAAGTTTTCTTGCTTCGACATGCATAGAGAGTTCCTGAATCCTCGCCATAAGTTCAGGAAAGACAAGAAGAACTTCATCAGAGGTAGAGTTGTCAAAAACTCTGCACCACATGCATTGAAAGGCCAACAGACCCTGGATCAGTTAAACGCTCTCGAGCCAGATCCCGAGCGTCCAGGGTACTTCAAGGGGTATAATTCTAAGCACGCCTGGACTCACAAAACATGCTTATGGGATCTGCCTTACTTCAAAGACCTCCTTTGCCCACACAACATCGACGTGATGCACACTGAGAAGAATATCGCCGAGGCACTTTTTGGTACATTGTTCGGCATAGATGGGAAGTCAAAGGATAATACTAAGGCTAGAGTCGATCTGGAGGCGCTATGTGATAGGCCGTTACAAAACATGAAAGAACCGAAAGGAAAGCAGAACTGGACGAAGCCAAAGGCATGGTTCAATCTTGGAAGGCCGGCTATGAGGGAAATTATCTTGTGGGTGAAAATGCAGTTGATGTTCCCCGATGGGTATGCAGCGAATCTACAGAGGGGAGCCAGTCTTGATAAATTGAAGATATTTGGTCTCAAGAGTCATGATTGGCACATATGGATTGAGCGGGTAATGCCGGTGATGTTGCGTGGCTTCATCCCTGAGGATGAATGGCTAGTACTGGCAGAACTCAGCTATTTCTTCCGTGTTCTTTGTGCGAAAGAACTATCGCCTAGCGTGCTAGAAGAAATGGAAGAGTTGGCGCCGGAGTTGATCTGCAAGTTAGAGAAGATCTTTCCACCGGGCTTCTTTAATCCAATGCAACATTTGATTTTGCATCTCCCGACCGAGGCAAGATTGGGGGGGGGCCGTGCAAAATCGTTGGTGCTACCCAACTGAGAGGATGCAGAAGACGCTTCGACAAAAATGTAAAAATAAACGTAGAATTGAAGCATCGATGGCTGAGGCATTCATCACTGAGGAGGCGGCAAACTTCGTGACAGCACACTACGAAGCCAAAAATCGTCATTTGCATAATCCGAAGCCTCGGTACAATGCTGACGACCCTAAAAAGGGTGGATCCAACCTCAGCCTATTCAAAGGGAATCTCGCACCAGCCAGTGTTTCAAATCCAGTATCTTTGGATAACGAACAATGGCGGACCATTTCGTTGTATATCTTCAACAACCTGATAGAAGTGCGGCCGTACATCGAGTAAGTTCTCGGTACATAGTTTCGCAACTTCTATTTCCTTTGAACTGCTCTTATTCCTGGATATTTCATACAGTCGATACGTCGCCTTATTCTCGTATGGAGCGGTGATCCAAAAGGATTCTGTCGAAGAGTATGAGCTTCTCGCAAAGCAAGGTGGCGGCTATCCCGGTTTCATCTCTTGGTTCAAACAAACGGTAATTTCTATTAGACTTGTAGGCTAATTTGTAGGCGGCTATCCCGGTTTCATTCGCTAATTTGTGCCTAATGCAACAATCCTTTCATATTAAACTTGTAGGCTAATTCAGAGTCTATGGATGCCGAATTGAGACAAGTCGCTAATGGTTTTGACTATAAGGTCCGTTCATTTGACAAATACGACATCAACGGGTATCGCTTTCGTACCTATGGCAAAGAGCTATCTATGGCCGACCGAAAGTCTACAAATTGTTGTGTATCTGCTATCGGCGAAGGAGGTACCGAGTATTATGGGAGAGTTGAAGCAATTTATGAACTTCTATTCTATGGTGAAAACCCACCGAATGTCGTAGTCTTCAAATGTTATTGGTTTCAGCCGAAGGAGACTATAAGAACTCATGAACATATAGGGCTAGTTGAAATCAACCAAAGCACCCATTTAGATGTTCCTGATGTCTATATTACGGCTCAACAGGCAACCCAAGTATTCTATCTACCGTGGGCCTGCCAAACTAATCCAAATCTGAAAGGTTGGGATGTCGTTTATGAAGTGCCGCCACGTGCTAGACTATCTCCCCCAAAGGAAGAGGATTATGAACCTCACATTAACCCAGACACATATGAAGGAGAATTCTTCCAAGAGACACGTCTTTCCAAAAAGCGTTTCAAGAACCGCTATACTTCACCCCAAAACATTGAAGTAGACAGTGACAGTGAATCCGACATCACCCCAGAGGAGGAACAAGAAGAGCCGGAACAAGAAGAGGTTACTGCTGCGGATGACCTGTCATTGCTTGACCGATTACGTCAAGGTGGCCTTGCACATGTTGATGCCACTGAACCCTATGAGCCCGTCATTGATTATAGTGATGATGATGATTATGCATTTATTGATGATACTGATCGAGATTATTAGTAGTGTCAGGTATTAAATTTTTTAATGTTGTACTTGATGATGATACACTTAAGTGATACACATATTATTATTCATGTCGGTCTTTTTTTATGTTGTACTAATTTCGTTTACTGTTTGTCATGGCAGGTGTTGAAAGATGGTGGGCACTGGTCGGGAGCGCGCCAAGGCTCCTTCTTCCTCGGCGCGTGGTCTGAGGTCTTCGATTCCAGACGTACCTCTTCGCCGAGCGTTGCTGGACAGTATGTCCACACCGCCGGGCCCTTCTTCGTCCACCGCGGTGCCCAGCAGGGGACGAGGTAGGAAGAGAGGAGGTGGGGCACATGGTCGCGGGAGAGGAGGTAGGGTGACTGCTAGGGCGCCTTCCTCGCCGCCACCCCCAGCTGTTTCACCCGAGCACGTGACTGCTAGGGTGGACTCGTCCGAGGAGGAGGCTACACGGACTCCGGTCCACGAGCCTCCGGTCCACGGGTCTTGGGCCCACGAGCCTCGGGTCGACTGGCCTTCGGCCCACGAGAGTTCGGCCCACGAGACCCCGGAGGAGCACACGTCCGGATGGGGTACCTGGCCGGATCAGCCCGAGGAGCCGAGTGGCCATGCTGATGATGGCGGGGAGCCGACTGATCTTGAGGAGGAGGGTGGCACCGTCTACCAGCGTGGTGCTACACGGCTCCCGTCCGTGCCGGCGACCCGCGAGCAGAGGTGGTTGATCTTCCCTGATGGGGAGAGGTACGTAAGTGCATTTAAAATTTTTGTACCTTCTGCATTCACGTTTCTTCAAATAACTAATGCGTTGGCCTTGTCATGCTTCAGGGGTTGGGACCACCATCATAGTGTCCGCCGGCCCAACTCCGTCCTTGGAGTTCTTTGCCGGCAAAACTTCCCGGGGTTTGTCACGTTGCCTGCTGAGGGTCGGCTTCCAGAGCTTGGGTTGAGCTGGGAGCACTACGTGGCTGCCCCGGCCCCGCCGGATGTCATTATCGACGGTGTCGTGTGCGACACGAGGGCAGACATGGTGATCAGGACGTTCTGGGTAATTTCTCCTTTACACATTTCAAAATCTTCAACTAGCTAGTTATTAATTGTACTAATCAATATTGTCTCATTTGATTGCAGACATTCTACAGGTGTGAGGAGGGATACGAGAGGACTGCGCAAATGTTATCGAGAACGTCTGCAAGCGCCTACTCCAGAACTTACGGCACGAGGCTCGGGTGCAGGCTGTTCGAGACTACTACGCCTTGCGTGGTATCAAGAAGACCAAGCCGGCGTGCCGCGATAAGTTCCTGAGTAAGGAGCAGTACATGAAGGTAATTCTTAAGGCCTTCTACTTAAGTTCCTTCATTTAGTAATTCTTAGCCGTAGCGCTCAAGTTTCTATTTGCTAACTTAGGCGCCTCCGAGATGGTGTGCGGATCGGATGGATTGTTGGGAGGTGTTGGTCGATGAGTGGTGCTCACAAGAATGGCTAGCCCTCCACAACCAGGCCAAGGACAAACGTGCCCAAATGGAAGGTGTGCCACACCATCAAGGCAGCTCCAACTTATATCAGTTCGGGCGCAACTGGGTATGTGGTTTGCTTCATGATTCATGCAATTCATTCATCATGCTAGCTTGAGCCCTTTAATTACTAACTTTCATTGCTTCTCTCTTTCAGGCACGCCACAATAAGGCGGATAAGGTGCCAGAGGTGTACGACCTGTATGCCATGGCCCACACTGGCTCTTACAAGAAAGTCAAGGCTTTCTCTCAGTCTGACCTCGATGATGCAAACAACTTCACCAACATCTCCTCCCACAACAAGCTCGTGAGATATAGAGATGAGGGGAAGGCGAGGAAAGGGGAGGACTTTAACCCGAGCCAGGGTCCCATTGATCCAGAGCTGGTGATGATATCTGGTGGCGGGAGGTCCCATGGCTCCATAGCCATTGGAGATGGACTTATCCGTTGTCCTAGCACTCTCCCGGAGATCAAGGCGCGCCAGTCGAGCTCCGCTCCTGAGATAAGGCCTCGTGAACGGCCAGTGCAACTCGCCATCAAGGTTAGTGATACGTACTCAGTTATCTGTCTCCATTACATTGTGTGCGCTTCCATCAATGATTACAAATGGTCATGTGAGTGGTGTTGCAGGCTGCTATACAGACTGAGAGAGATAGAACGGAGAAACTTCTGGCAGAGGCGGCGGAGAGGCAGCGGGAGATGGAGGAGAGGACGAGAAAGATGATGGAGGAGGAGAGGGCACGGAATGACATGCAGGCAAGGGCCATGTACGAGCTCCTTGTGGTAAGTTTCTTCTGCAGATTACTTGCTAGTCTTAACATTTGAGTCTCATTACTAACTAGTATGACTCTGTTCTGAAAACCAAATGTGCAGTCTGAATGCCAGTGATTGCTCCTGGGAGCACGGTGAGTTTAGTTTGAATGGACATTAGTTGGTAGTCTCAACATTTGAGTGTCGTAATGCTAACGAGACATTGAAAATGATCTTTGTTGCAGCTTAACTCCAGAAACGCATCGCACGATCCTTCTCCAGGTAGCGGCACTAGCCACCCCGGTCCTACACCTCCCTGATCACGGTAAGTTTCTCTAGTGTTTTGCTTAACAAATGCATAAAGACCTAGACTTAGCTTTATTTCCTCCAATATGCTTACCATAATGACCTAGAGTTAGCTTATTTTCCTCCAAAATGACCCATTTTACCTAGGTTAGCTTATAAATGATGCAGTTCATCCAAGTTAGCTCAAAAATGACCCATTTCACCTAGATTAGCTCCTAAATGATCCATTTTACCTACGTTAGCTTTAAAATGGCCCATTTCACCTACGTTAACTCCAAAATGACCCATCTTACCTAGGTTATCTCATAAACGATCCATTTCAACAAAGTTAGCTCATAAACGATCCATTTCAACTAAGTTAGCTCAAAAACGATTCTTTTGACCTAAGTGAGCTAAAAAACGACCCATTTCACCTTAGTTACCTCAAAAACGATCCATTTCAACTAAGTTAGCTCAAAAACGATCCATTTCTAACTTTCTTATTTTGCCATTTTGCAGATTTCATTATGTGCTGGATGGAGTGCTTGTTCTACTCTTCTTCTTCTTGTCTTCTCATTCTTGTCTTCTCATTCTAGTCACCTTAGCTATGGAGTGCTACTTTATGTATGGATGGAACTTCTTTATGTATGAAATGATGGATGGAACTTGTTTATGTATGAAATGATGGATGGACCTTGTTTGTGTATGAAATGATGTATGAACTTGTTTATGTGATGAATGCCTGTGAAATATATCTATATGTCATATATATTTTCTGTGCAAATTGTGGGATTTAACAAAAAACAGAAAAAACAGACAATATGCAGGCTCTTTGCCGTCTGCCACCGACGGCAAAGAGCTCTTTGCCGTCCGCCGCAGACGGCAAAGAAGCCACGTGGCAGCCAACTGTGCTTCCTGGGAGCTGACCCATTTGGTCAGTTTGCCTACAGTGGCAGACGGCAAAGACTTTGCCGTCCGTGGCGGACGGCAAAGAACCTGCAGTTTGCCTACAGTGGCAGACGGCAAAGAACCTGGCATCTAGTGACGTGTAGATGACATCATAAGGCGGACGGCAAAGACCAAAGGCTCTTTGCCGTCTGCGGCGGACGGCAAAGGTCTGCCGTTAGCCACTTAACGGACTGACAGCGCAAATATTGCCGTCCGCCCTCTTTGCCGTCCGCCGCAGACGGCAAAGAGCCTTTGCCGTCCGCCGCCAGGAAGCAGACGGCAAAGAAGCTGTTTACCGTAGCCTTCTTTGCCGGAGCCTTTTGCCGTCCGCGGCTGACGGCAAAGGTCTTTGCCGTCCGCCTTTCGAGCCTTTGCCGTCCGCCATGGCAGACGGCAAAGTAGCTGTTTCCTGTAGTGATTGGGGGTATGACCATTGAAGGTTTTATTCAAGTAAACAGAACAACAATGATTCTCTGACTTACATGAATAACCGTATTGCAATGAACATGATCTAATCATATTCATGCTCAACGCAAACACCAAATAACATTTATTTAGGCTCAACACTAATCTCGAAGGTAGGGAGAGTTTGCGATGGTGATCATATCAATTTTGGAAACACTTCCAACACACATTGTCACTTAGCCCTTAACTAGTCTCTATTATTCTGCAACTCCTGTTTCGAGTTACTAATCTTAGCAACTGAACCGGTATCAAATACCGAGGGGTTGATTATGAACACTAGTAAAGTACACATCAATAATCTGTATATCAAATATACCTTTGTTCACTTTGCCATCCTTCTTATCCGCCAATTATTTGGGGCAGTTCTGCTTCTAGTGACCATACCCTTTTGCAGTAGAAGCACTCAGTTTCAGGCCTAGGTCCAGCTTTGGGTTTCTTCACGGGAGTGGCAACTTGCTTGCCATTCTTCTTGAAGTTCCCTTTCTTTCCCTTTGCCCTTTTTCTTGAAACTAGTGGTCTTATTAACCATCAACACTTGATGCTTTTTCTTGATTTCTACCTTCGTCGATATCAACATCGCGAAAAGCTCAGGATTCTTTTCGTCATCCCTTGCATATTATAGTTCATCACGAAGTTCCAGTAACTTGGTGATAGTGACTAGAGAACTCTGTGAATCACTATTTTATCTGGAAGATTAACTCCCACTTGATTCAAGCGATTGTAGTACTCAGACATTCTGAGCACATGCTCACTAGTTGAGCTATTCTCCTCCATCTTGATGCCTTTTGCCGTCCGCGGCTGACGGCAAAGGTCTTTGCCGTCCGCCTTTCGAGCCTTTGCCGTCCGCCATGGCAGACGGCAAAGTAGCTGTTTCCTGTAGTGATTGGGGGTATGACCATTGAAGGTTTTATTCAAGTAAACAGAACAACAATGATTCTCTGACTTACATGAATAACCGTATTGCAATGAACATGATCTAATCATATTCATGCTCAACGCAAACACCAAATAACATTTATTTAGGCTCAACACTAATCTCGAAGGTAGGGAGAGTTTGCGATGGTGATCATATCAATTTTGGAAACACTTCCAACACACATTGTCACTTAGCCCTTAACTAGTCTCTATTATTCTGCAACTCCTGTTTCGAGTTACTAATCTTAGCAACTGAACCGGTATCAAATACCGAGGGGTTGATTATGAACACTAGTAAAGTACACATCAATAATCTGTATATCAAATATACCTTTGTTCACTTTGCCATCCTTCTTATCCGCCAATTATTTGGGGCAGTTCTGCTTCTAGTGACCATACCCTTTTGCAGTAGAAGCACAGTTTCAGGCCTAGGTCCAGCTTTGGGTTTCTTCACGGGAGTGGCAACTTGCTTGCCATTCTTCTTGAAGTTCCCTTTCTTTCCCTTTGCCCTTTTTCTTGAAACTAGTGGTCTTATTAACCATCAACACTTGATGCTTTTTCTTGATTTCTACCTTCGTCGATATCAACATCGCGAAAAGCTCAGGATTCTTTTCGTCATCCCTTGCATATTATAGTTCATCACGAAGTTCCAGTAACTTGGTGATAGTGACTAGAGAACTCTGTGAATCACTATTTTATCTGGAAGATTAACTCCCACTTGATTCAAGCGATTGTAGTACTCAGACATTCTGAGCACATGCTCACTAGTTGAGCTATTCTCCTCCATCTTGTAGGCAAATTACATGTCAGAGGTCTCAACCTCTCGACACGGGCATGAGACTGAAATACTAATTTCATCTCTTGGAACATCTCATATGCTCCATGGCGTTCAAAACGTTTTTGAAGTCCCGGTTCTAAGCCGTAACTGTAAAGCATGGTGCACTTAACTATCAAGTAGTCATCATATCGAGCTTGTCAAACATTTCATAACGTCTGCATCTGCTCCTGCAAATAGGTCTGTCACCTAGCGGTGCATCAAGGACATAATACTTCTGTGCAACAATGAGGATAATCCTCAGATCACGGACCCTGTCTGCGTCATTGCTACTATCATCTTTCAACTTGTTTTTCTCTAGGAACACAATAAAGGGGAGCTACAACGCGAGCTATTGATCTACAACATAGATATGCTAATACTACCAGGACTAAGTTCTTGATAAATTAAGTTCAGTTAATCAAATTATTTAAGAACTCCCACTTAGATAGACATCCCTCTAGTCATCTAAATGAAACGTGGTCCACATCAACTAAACCATGTCCAATCTATATGATTCACGTTCGATCTTTCGATCTCCAGTGTTCTGAGGCCATGTCTGTACATGCTAGGCTCGTCAAGTTGAACCCAAGTATTCTATGTGTGTAAACCTGTCTTACACCCGTTGTATATGAACGTAGAGCCTATCACACCCGATCATCACATGGTGTCTCAGCACGAAGAACTTTCGCAACGGTGCATACTCAAGGAGAACACTTATACCTTGAAATTTAGTAAGGGATCATCTTATAATGCTACCGTCAATCTAAGCAAAATAAGATGCATAAAAGATAAACATAAAATGCAATCAAAGTGACATGATATGGCCATCATCATCTTGTGCCTTTGATCTCCATCTTGAAAGTACCGTCATGATCTCCATCGTCACCAGCTTGACACCTTGATCTCCATCATAGCGTCGTGGTCGTTGATGACCCACAAGTATAAGGGATCAATTGTAGCTCTTTTCGATAAGTAAGAGTGTCGAACCAAATGAGGAGCAGAAGGAAATGACAAGTAGTTTTCAGTAAGGTGGTGTCTGCAAGTGCTGAAATTGTAAGTAGCAAGTAGTTTGATAGCAAGATAATTTGTAACGAGCAAGTAACGGTAATGGTAACAAAAGTGCAGCAAGGTAGCCCGATCCTTTTGAGGCAAAGGACAGGCCAGAACGGTTTCTTATAAATGGCAAAGCGTTCTTGAGGGTACACGGGAATTCCATCTAGTCACTTTCATCATGTTGGTTCAGTTTGTGTTTGCTACTTTGATAATTAGATATGTGGGTGGACTGGTGCTTGGGTGCTGTTCTTACTTGAACAAACCTCCTACCTATGATTAACCCTCCCGCAAGCATCCGCAACTACGAGAAAAGTATTAAGAATAAATTCTAACCATAGCATTAAACTTTTGGATCCAATCGGTCCTTTACGGAATAGCGCATACACTGGGGTTTAAGCTTCTGTCACTCTCGCAACCCATCATCTAATTGCTACTCCACAATGCATTCCCTTAGGCCCAAATATGGTGAAGTTTCATGTAGTCTACATTCACATGACACCACTAAAGGAATCACAACATACATACTATCAAAATATCGAACACATATCAATTTCACATGATTACTTGCAACATGATTTATCCCGTGACCTCAAGAACAAAGGTAACTATACTCACATGTGATAAACATGCTCAAGATCAGAGAGGTATTAAATAGCATAATGGATCTGAACATATAATCTTCCACCAAATAAACCATCTAGCGATCAACAACAAGATGTAATCAACACTATTAGTCACCCACTATTAGTCACCCACAAGTACTAATCTATAGTTCCGGCAACAAGATTGAACACAAGAGATGAACTAGGGTTTGAGAGGAGTTGGTGCTATTGAAGATGTTGATGGAGATTGCCCTCCCCAAGATGGGAGAGTTGTTGGTGATGATGACGACGATGATTTCCCCCTCCGGGAGGGAAGTTCCCCCGGCGGAATCGCTCCGCCGGAGGGCAAAAGTGCTCCTGCCCAAGTTCCGCCTCGAGGCAGCGGCGCTTCATCCCAAAGTCCTCTCTTTATTTTTTTTCTAGGTCAAAATGACTTATATACCAGAAGATGGGCACCGGAAGTGGGCCGAGGAGGCCACAACCCATCAGGGCGCGCCAGGGGGGCCTGGCGCGCCCAGGTGGGTTGTGCCCACCTGGTGGCCCCCTCTGGTAGTTATTGGCTCCAATATTTCTTAAATAATCCATAAAAAATCTCCGTGAAGTTTCAACTCATTTGGAGTTGTGCAGAATAGGTGGCCTGACGTAGCTTTTTCAGGACCAGATTTCCAGCTGCCGGAATTCTCCCTCTTTGTGTGTACCTTGCAAATTATGAGAGAAAAGCATTAGAATTACTCCAAAAAGCATTATTATGCAATAAAACAATGTAAATAACAGTAGGAAAACATGATGCAAAATGGACGTATCAACTCCCCCAAGCTTAGACCTCGCTTGTCCTCAAGCGAAAACCGAAATCGAGAAACATGTCCACATGCTTTTAGAGAGAGGCGTCGATAAAAAAAATACGGACATAGAAGCATCATGTTGTTTATCATAACAGCAACAAAATTAAACATAGGACTTTTATCATTGAACTTTCATCATATACTTCTCATGAATAAGTAACAGTTCATCACACAATCAAAGTATAAAGAAAAAAATTCTTTTAGAAACCAACAAACTATATTCTCAGTCAACTTTGCAACTACAATTCATCATCTTTTCAGGAAGGGTCACGTATCGGAGCCTTTAGGAAAGTCCACATACTCAACCATCATATATTCTTCTGTGATTGCTAACACGCACCGCGTACACATGAGCAAAACGTTTCAACCGGACACATAGAAAGATAGGGGCTTATAGTATTGCCTCCCAACATACTCACCTCAAGGGTGATGTCAACAATAATAACTCATGCCATTCATATTCAACTAGACATATGTGCCTTGATCTTTCCTCATCACATGATGCTTACCAAAGGAGAAAAATAAAAGGAATAGAAGGAAAACTTTGACTCTTTGAATAAAAGTAAAAGATAGGCCCTTCGCAGAGGGAAGCAGAGGTTGCCATGCACTTATTTGTTTGTATGCTCAACCGCTTAGTGCAAAGGAACGTCACATTGCATTGCCCCTTAAGATGGCAACCTTTATTATGCAGTCTGTCGCTTTTATTCCTTGCCATCCAAGTTCATGCAACGCTCAATTTTCCCTTACACTAAATGATCTCACACTTTTAGAAGCAATTTTTATTGCCTTTTTCCACCGATGACAACTTACTTGAAGGACCTTGCTCAATCCATAGGTAGGTATGGTTGACACTTGAAAGTAAGATTTGGGTTTAAGGGTTTTTGGATGCACAAGTAGTATCTCTACTTAGTGCGGAATATTTGGCTAGCAAAGATAGGGGGCAAGCACCACATGTTGAAGGATCTATGACAATATGACTTCTATGTGAATATGAACAAACATAAACCATTAAGTTGTCTTCCTTGTCCAACGTCAACAATTTTGGCATATAATATTTTGATGGGGCTCACAATCACAAAAGATTTCTAGGATAGTATATTTATATGTGAATCTTCTCTTCCCTTATTAATTCTTTAATGAGCTGCATCATTGACTAATGCTATGTCTGTCAATCTCTAATAAAATTTTCTACTTATACTTTTCCTTATGTGGTGCCATCACCTACCATAGGATTAGTATATGACCTTATTACTTTATTTCCTTTCTTTTGTTAACTTTGTTATTTCTTTTATTTATTTGCAACATTAAAGTAAAGAAGCGAAAACTAAAATTTATTATATAATTGCACACGATTACAAAGATAGATCACTAAGCAAACTCTTGAAAAGAAAGGATCGGACTAAACTTTTATTCATCTAAAGCAAAAGATCAAACTAAAATAGGTAAAGCAAAAATATAGTGGGATGATACGATACCGGGCACCTCCCCCAAGCTTGGCGGAAGCCAAGGGGAGTGCCCATACCCGATACTCAATTTTCTTTTGGTGGTGAAGAAGATGGTGGTGGTGATGATGAAGTGAATGATGGTGGTGGTGAGAAGGTAGAGGGTTTGCCCTTTCCTTCCTCCAGCTTCTGACAGAGAGTAAAATTCTCCATCATCAACTCGCAATTATCTATCTCGAGTTTTATTATCCTCTTGCATAATGCCTCCATGCTTTCATCTTTGAACCGGGGAGGAATCGATTCATCTTCGTCTTCTTCGGAGGTCTAGCTATAGTGCCTCTCATCCCCATTAGACTTGGGGTTTGCGATGAGATCAGCCACATAGCTCTCTCCCTCAGAGTCTTGAGATGACATATTTTACGATCTATGCAGGAAACAACAAGAAAAGAAAACAAAAGATTTCTCCGCGATACGGCGGTTAACGGGTTCGAGAAGTATATATAGATTTTTTATATTGGAGGACAAGCATACGGAAGAAAAACAGAGTACGGAAGGTGTACCAGGTGGGCACAACCCACCTGGGCGTGCCAGGCAGGCATAACCCACCTGGTGTCTTGTGCCTACCAGGGTACGCTTCCTGGAACTTTCTTTATTTCCAAAATTTTTAAATATTCCAACACAAAAAAATATTTTGCGGATTCTTCGGAGCCCGTTTACTTACCGTATCACGTACCTCCTTATTTTCACGATTCTGGAGTTTTTGGGAAGGACTCTTTTATGTGTTCTTCCAGTGTCAAAGTTTGGATAATATTGCTTTCAACATTAATAGGCGTACCTGAGATATAATGCTTTATTCATTGCCCATTGACAACTTTTGGGTTAGTACCTTCGGATTTATTTATTTTGATGGCACCAGACTGGTAAACATCCTCGATGACATATGGGCCTTCCCATTTTGAGAGGAGCTTTCCTGCAAAGAATCTAAAACGAGAGATGTAAAAAGAACATATTCTCCTACCTTAAACTCATGCTTTTGGATTCTCTTGTCATGCCAGCTTTTAACTTTCTCTTTGAATAACTTTGCATTTTCATAAGCTTGGGTTCTCCATTCATCTAATGAGCTTATATCAAATAACCTCTTTTCACCAGCAAGTTTGAAATCATAGTTGAGTTCTTTAACTGCCCAATAAGCTTTGTGTTCTAACTCAAGAGGCAAGTGACAAGCTTTTCCATAAACCATTTTATAAGGAGACATACCCATAGGATTTTTATAAGCTGTTCTATAAGCCCAAAGTGCATCATCTAATTTCTTGGACCAATTCTTCCTGGACCTATTGACAGTCTTTTGCAAAATTAATTTTATTGCTCTATTGCTAAGCTCAACTTGACCACTGGACTGAGGATGATAAGGTGATGGAATTCTATGGTTAACATCATACTTGGCAAGCATTTTACGGAAAGCACCATGAATAAAGTGTGAACCACCATCAGTCATTAAATATCTAGGGACTCCAAACCTTGGGAAAATAACTTCCTTAAGCATTTTAATAGAGGTGTTGTGATCAACACTACTGGTTGGAATAGCTTCTACCCATTTAGTGACATAATCAACAGCAACCAAAATATGTGTATACCCATTAGAGGAAGGAAAAGGTCCCATGTAATCAAATCCCCAAACATCAAATGGTTCAACAGCAAGTGAATAATTCATAGGCATTTCTTGACGCTTACCGGTACTACCTATTCTTTGACATTCATCACAAGATGAGACAAACTTACGGCCATCCTTGAAGAGAGTAGGCTAATAAAATCCAGATTGCAATACCTTGTGAGCAGTTCTATCTCCAGCATGATGTCCTCCATAAGCCTCGGAGTGACATTTTCGTAGGATCTGTCCCTATTCATGCTCCAGTACACAACGTCTAATAATAACATCTACTCCTTCTTTATAAAGATGTGGGTCATCCCAAAAGTAATGTCTTAAATCATAGAAGAATTTTTTCTTTTGCTGGTATGTAAAGCTAGGTGGTAAATATATATTTAGCAACAATGTAATTAGCATAGTCAGCATACCAAGGAGTACCATTAGCAACATTTATTGCAGCTAACTGTTCATCAGGAAAACTATCATCAATAGGTAGTGGGTCGTCAAGCACATTTTCAAGCCTAGACAAGTTATCAGCTATGGGGTTCTCAGCTCCTTTTCTATCAATAATACGTAAATCAAATTGTTGTAACAAGAGAACCCAACGAATAAGTCTAGGTTTAGGATCTTTCTTTTCCATAAGATATTTAATAGCAGCATGATCGGTGTGAATAGTTACTTTGGAATCAACAATGTAAGATCTAAACTTATCACAAGCAAACACCACTGCTAGATATTATTTTTCAGTAGTAGCATAATTTCTTTGAGCACTGTCTAGAGTTTTACTAGCATAATGAATAACATTCAATTTCTTATCAACTCTTTGTCCTAGAACAGTACCAACAGCATAATCACTAGCATCACATATAATTTCAAAAGGCAAGTCCCAGTCAGGTGGTTGAACAATAGGTGCAGAAATTAAGGCTTTCTTAAGTCTTTCAAAGGCTTCAAAACAATCATCATAAAAAACAAAAGGTATATCCTTTTGCAAGAGACTAGTAAGAGGCCTAGAAATTTTAGAGAAGTCTTTAATAAATTTCCTATAGAAACCAGCATGAGCTAGGAAACTACGGATACCTTTGATGTCCTTAGGACATGGCATTTTCTCAATAGCATCAACCTTCGCTTTGTCCACTTCAATGCCCTTTTCAGAAATTTTATGACCCTAGACAATACCTTCATTAACCATAAAGTGGCACTTCTCCCAATTCAAGACAAGATTTGGTTGCTCACATCTGTGCAAAACTCGATCAAGATTGCTTAGACAATCATCAAAAGACTTCCCATAGACAAAGAAGTCATCCATAAAAACCTCAACAATCTTTTCACAAAAGTCAAGAAAATAGCCATCATACATCTTTGAAAGGTAGCAGGTGCATTACATAAACCAAAAGGCATACGTCTATAAGCATAGGTGATAACCCACAAGTATAGGGGATCGCAACAGTTTTCGACGGTAGAGTATTCAACCCAAATTTATAGATTCGACACAAGGGGAGCCAAAGAATGTTTGAAGGTATTAGCAGCTGAGTTCTCAATTCCACCACACCTAGAGATTAATTATCTGCAGCAAAGTGATCAGTAGCAAAGTAGTTTGATAGTTTTGATAGTAGTGACAGCAGCAATGGTAACAGTAATAGTGATAGCAGTAATTTTGTAGCAAGTGTAACAGTGATGATAGCAGTACTAACGCAGCAAGATCAATAAGGATAAATTCTTAAGCATTGGATCGATGACTTGTTGGATGATATTCATCATGTGACAGCTATAACCTAGGGCGATACGGCACTAGCTCCAGTTCATCGATATAATGTAGGCATGTATTCCGTAAATATTCATCCGTGCTTTATTAAAAGAACTTGCATGACATCTTTTGTCCTACCCTCCCATGGCAGCGGGGTCCATATTGGAAACTAAGTGATATTAAGGACTCTTTTTAATAGAGAACCGAAACAAAGCATTAGCACATAGTGAATACATGAACTCCTCAAACTACGATCATCACCGGGAGTGGGCCCGGTTGTTGTCACTCCGGGGTTGCCGGATCATAACACGTAGTAGGTGACTATAACTTTCAAGATCGGATCTAAAACATGGATATAATGATTAATTCATAAATGGTTCATATCTGAGTTCATGGCACCCGGGCCCAAAGTGACAAGCATTAAGCATAGCAAAGTCATAGCAACATCAATCTAGGAACATAGTGGATACTAGGGATCAGGCCCTAACAAAACTAACTAGATTACATGATGAATCTCATCCAACTCCTCACCGACCAGCGAGCCTACAAAGGAATTAGTCACTCCCGGTGGGGAGCATCATGGAATTGGCGATGGAGATTGGTTGGTGATGACGAAGAACGAAGATCCCCCTCTCTGAAGCCCCAAACGGACTCCAGATCTGCCCTCCCGAGGAAGAACAGGGCTTGGCGGCAGCTCCGTCTCATGGATCACGATAATTCTTTCTCCCTATTTTTTTTTGGAATAATGTGATTTTATAGTATCAGGGGTGTCGTCAGCGGGGCCACCAGGTGGGTACAACCCACCTGGGTGCGCCAGGAGAGGGGGTGCGCCCAGCAGGTGGGTTGTACCCAACCAGAGGCCCCTCTCTGGTGGGTCTTGCCTCCAGAAGTTCTTAATATTGATATAAAAAATCCTCGCAAAGTTTCATTCCATTCCGAGAACTTTTATTTCTGCACAAAACAACACCATGGTAGTTCTGCTGAAAACAGCGTCAGTCCGGGGTTAGTTTCATTCAAATCATGCAAATTAGAGTCCAAAACAAGAGGAAAAGCGTGAGAAAAAGTAGATACGTTGGAGACATATCAACTCCCCCTAGCTTAAACCTTTGCTTGTCCTCAAGCAATTCAGTTGATAAACTGAAAGTGAGAAAGAAAAACTTTAACGAACTCTTTTGCTCTTGTTTGCATAAATAAGCTTAAACAGCACCCAGGTTTTCAGCCAGCATTATAACTAACCATGTCGACAATAACTCTTGAAGATTATAATGACTCATATCAATGACATAATCAGCTAGCGAGCAATAATAAGATATCTTAAACGGCAAAACGTTGTCAAAACAACCATGATATAATATGACAATAATGGTATCTCGCTAGCCCTTTCTGAGACCGCAAAACATAAATGCAGAGCACCTCAAAGTTCAAGCAGCGACTAAACATTGTAATTCATGGTAGAAAAGATCCAATCATGATGCACCCAACATTAGCTATAACTAATGCATAAATCATGACAACTGTGCTCTACTCAGTTTCTGGTGCTTGTTTTTAGAAGGTGATGACACAACATAAAAGTAAATAGAAAGTCCCTTCGCAGAGGGAAGCAGTGATTTGCAGAGGTGCCAGAGCTCAATTTTTAAAACCGAGATAAATGATATTTTGGGACATGCACCCTTCTCATTCACTTCACGGCCATCAGTTATCAACATCTTCCATGCTAGGCACGCTAGTGGCGGTTCCCAAGCGATAAAATTAAAGGTTTACTCCCCCTCCACCATCAATCACACTCCACGGCTTGTCGGAAACAACGGGTGCCGTCCATACCAACATCAGTCTCGGGGGAGTTTTGTTTAATTATTTGCATTTTTGAGTTCGGGACTGGGAATCCCTATTACCGCCCATTTTCTCATGCGATGGCGAGTGAATAAACACTCGACCTAAGAATAACTTGCTTAGCACGGAAGATATCGACCACCTCCTGTCGTTCCATGAACGATCCAGGCACACAAAAAGGATAAATTTTTCAGAAGTTTTTAGAGGTGGCACATGCAAATTTACTTAGGACGGCAGGGTAATACCATATATAGGTAGGTATGGTGGACTCATCTGGAATAACTTTGGGTTCAAGGTTTTTGATGTACAAGCAGAGTTGCCACTTAGTACAGGCGAAGGTTACACTACAAAAAAAAGACACATCCGTGACATTTTGGGCCGAATTTTTTTTTCCTGTCATGCTTATGACACTTCTATGACGATAATTGTGAGAAAACCCGGTATCATCATAGATGTGGTGGGCTCCTACTTCTATAAAAAAATCATGATAGAAAATGGGCTTTTCGTCCTGGGCAGGCCGGAGACGCAGCTGAATGACATTCTTTGGGCCGTCCATGACGGAGAAAACCGTGGTAGAAGCGAGGGCGAGGAAAATATCGGGGGAGTTCCCGGTTACGATGGGTGGACGGGGGCGGAGCGATGCGCGTTTCTCTCGTACATACGCGCATGTGTGCGAGGCGTTGTGCTCTAACTGAACCCGAGCGAGGCGTTGGGCTCTAACTGAACCCGAGCAATTGCACTAGCTACGTTGCTAAACCCCGATCGATCCCTTGCTGTTAATTGAACCCGAGTGATTCCTTCGCTACTGCTGCTAATTGAAGCCAAGCGATGCTGCCTCTGGATGAACAGTGAGCGTTGTTGGGGGTTTTGGAAGAACAGTTCCCGATGGGGGGTTGGATGAACAAGACCCCGTGGTAGTAGAGGCCGTTGTCGGTGTCAAAACCGGCGGATCTCGGGTAGGGGGTCCCGAACTGTGCGTCTAAGGCTAATGGTAACAGGAGGCGGGGGACACAATGTTTACCTAGGTTCGGGCCCTCTTGATGGAGGTAATACCCTACCTTTATTTGATTGATCTTGATGATATGAGTATTACAAGAGTTGATCTACCACGAGATCGTAGAGGCTAACCCTAGAAGCTAGCCTATGGTATGATTGTTGATGATGATGTTCTTGGTCCTACGGACTAAACCCTCCAGTTTATATAGACACCGGAGGGGACTAGGGTTACACAGAGTCGGTTACAGAGAAGGAGATCTACATATACAAATCGCTAAGCTTGCCTTCTACGCAAAGGAGAGTCCCATCCGGACACGGGACAAAGTCTTCAATCTTGTATCTTCATAGTCCAACAGTCCGGCCAAAGTATATAGTCCGCCTGTCCGGATACCCCCTTATCCAGGACTCCCTCAGTAGCCCCTGAACCAGGCTTCAATGACGATGAGTCCGGCGCGCAGATTGTCTTCGGCATTGCAAGGCGGGTTCCTCCTCTGAATACTCCATAAAAGATTGTGAACACAAGGATCGTGTCCGGCTCTGCAAAACAAATTCCACATAACACCGTAGAGAGAATATGTTTCACAAATCTAATCCGCTGACAACTTTTTCATAGCGTGACATCACGCCGCGCCCCGGTCATTATTCAAACCGTTTTCTCCCTGCCCGTCATAACATGTATTGCGAGGCGGTTTTATTGGCACGTCTTGTCGAAGCAGAGATCGTGTCCCCTTATCACGGGATTCTCATCAACACGGGCATGGGTAACCCAGTCGCGCCGTTAACACGACGCTTTGGAAATGAGCGAGTTTTACGGGGCAAGTGGGGAGGCGCAGGATACCTTCTGCCTTTATAGGGAGACAAGGACTCCCCCTTTTTCACCCACGCCTTCTTCTTCCTCTGATCATCCATTATCCCTTGCTCGAAATCCAACGCTCGAGCGCTCGTCTTCTCCGCCCACAAAGGCCCTCCGAAAATGTCTGGATCCAGAGCGGGAGGCAAATGGATGGCATCTACCGTCCGGGAGAAGGATATCAAAAAGCTTCGAGAGGCCGGATACCTGGCCAAGAAAATCAGCCACCGCCTTCCGACGGCGGGACAGATCGTCCCTACTCCGGAACCCCACGAGAGGGTTGTATTCCTCCTTCATTTTGTCCACGGGCTAGGGTTTCCCCTCCACCCATTCGTTCGCGGTGTCATGTATTATTACAGGATCGATTTTCATGATCTATCCCCCAATTCCTTCCTCAACATCTCGACATTCATCGTCATGTGTGAGGCCTTTCTCCGCATCTCGCCACACTTCAGCTTGTGGCTGAAGATTTTTAATGTGAAGCCCAAGGTAGTGAGCGGCGAGCACACCGAGTGCGGAGGCGCCATGGTGAGCAAGAGGCCCAACGTCACATGGCCATCAGGTACTTTCAATGATTCCGTCAAGGAGTGGCAGCAGCAGTGGTTCTATGTCACTGAGCCGCGCGACCCAAAATGGGCCGCAGCTCCCGAATTCCGATCCGGAGCTCCCCTGCGGCTTACGTCCTGGCCCGAGAAGGGCCTGAACTGGTCTTCTTCCGACGAACTGTCAAAGCTCCAGACGCGCGTCAAGAATATGGAAGACAAGAATATCAAGCTTGTCGATGTAGTCCAGGTGATGTTAGTTCGCCGGACTCTTCCTTGCCAACGCAGATCTTGCAGTTTATGGGAATTCGACCCGGCCAAGCACCAGACCCTGTGAGAGCTCTTCGGCTCCTAGCACGAGGAAATCTGGAAGGTGCTTTTCAAGTCCGGCAAATCATGGCCGGGCTCCGTCGAGGACCGCGGGTACCAACAGTCCCGCCCCGCAAGTCCGGTAAGCTACTGTATGTTGGTAATTCATAAATTTTATTCGCATAACTTGAGGGAAATGCTTGATGCGTTTTCCATCACTCTCCCAGGGCTGGACGAAGAAGGCGGGGCGGATCTACCGTCCGGCCCCGCTGCCAGAAGAACCGGCCGGCCCACTTCTGACGAAGATGCTGGTCCCGGCGCCTTACAAGGCGCCGAAGAAGAAGACTGAAAAAGAGGCCAAAAAGACCAAGGCGGCCTTCGTCGCCACGATACTTTGGATGCAATACCCGAAGATTCCGATGCCCGCTCTTCCCCTGAAGAGGTGGAGGAAGAGGACGAGGACCAATCCCCAGTGAGGGGAAGAAAGAAAAGGACAGCCTCCGTATCTTTGGAGGCCGAGTCGCCTAAGAAGGGTAAAACCCCCCTTCCGGAGGAGTCCAGCGCCGCCGCCGATAGTAGCCTGGAGTGGGATCCTAGGGCCCAGCCACTGGTGAACTCATGAGTATATAAAATCCGAACACGTTTGCGTACCCGAACTCACTATAGCATAATGCTTTAGTCTGAGCCATGCTTATCCACAGCCCAGAGAAGTCCCGCACTGAACAATCCTCATCGGAGGATTTACTGAGTTCAAATGCTATGGACAGCGAGACACCCCTGAAGGCCCCTTCCCCAAAACATATGAACGACACCGAGGCGACGTCCCAGCGGGAAACATGCTAAGGAGGGGGGAGAGGACCGTAAAGGCGGCACCAGGGGGTCAAGCTTCAAGGACCGGACACTCGGGAGGAAAGGCTCCCATGGATGTCAATGGCGGGGGCTATCGTGAGTTTGGCCCCCAGCCGGACACAATTCCGGAGACCAACGTGGCTCCAGAATCAGGAAGGCAGCCCCCCTCGACTGGAGGGCGTGCGCCTATTCCACCGGCAACTTCTGTCCAACCAGAGGTGCCGGATACTTTATCGGCAACGCTGAAGAGTGCCTCCACCATAGAAGAGCACCGTGCCCTTATGGGTGCGGTGATTGAGAAGATTCAGTCCACTGAGAGTGGACTGAATGAAGCCTACATCAGCCTTATAACGGGCTTTGAGGTATGTTTTATGAGGTTTTGAAGAATGTCATAGTGTAGGTAGTAGCCCCTGATACACTGTTTGGTGAAAGAAAGAACCGAACAGGGGATCAAATATAAGTCCACAGGAGACTCACTTCATGACATCTCTCTTTTGTTCAAAAGCAGGCGTCTGTCTCGACTGCCGCCTCGCATAATGCGGAAGTCTCCGGACTGACTGAGAGTCTGGAGAAGGCCAAAGAAGAACTTGGCCAACTAAAAAAGCAGTTGGAGGATAACAAGGTATGCAAAAACCTTGCTCGCGTTCAACGCGAATGAATGATTTATTATGATAAACATATGTTTCATGATTCTCTCTAGGGGAGATGACCGAAGTCGAGGCTCTTAAGAAGGTTGTGGCCGAGGCCGAGAAGAAAGCAGCCGCAGAGCAGGCTCGTCGCGAGAAGCACGAAGCCAGGGTGATTGAAGTTGAGCGAGAGCTTCAAGAAGCTGTAAAGAAATGTGAGGCCTTGGAGCAGAGTCTATCAGGAAAAGAATCCGAACTCACCCAAGCTCGTCGAGCCGAAAATGATGCCCGGGGGGAAGCCCAGGGCGCCCTGAATGAGATTCAGGAGGCGAGGAAGATTGTGGCTGGTAATGCTTTGTCTATGTGAAGCTTGTATTTAAAAAGAGAAAATCATGCTCACTAATTTGAATTCGGATTTCTCCAGGGGTATTTGCTGAGCTGCCACGCAGCATATCTGACGCCGGCCAATTCTACCGAGCCGAAGAAAGGAGCACTGCGGAGAAGCTCTTCTGGTCGTAGTATCTGGCGCCGAATTATCCGGTGCCGTTTGCCGATCAGCTGAAACAGCTGATCGAACTACATAAGGCGGCCGAACTAGCCATGAAGGATTTAGTTATCTGGCTATGGCCCACAGAGCCAATTCCAAGCAGCTACTTCGGGCTCGTGAAACGGCTTGTCAGTGCCTGCCCTCGACTTGATGCCATCAAGCGGTCGGTCTGCATAGAAGGTGCGTGAATGGCATTCGCCCACGCAAAGGTGCACTGGGGGAAGATGGATGCTGAAAATCTAATGACCGAGGGACCGTTGGAGGGCAAGGAGCACCGCATGCCCGAATTATATTATGATAGTGTGCTGAAAGGGTCCTGCCTTGCGGCGGAGCAATGCACTAATGACATTATATTCCCATGAATAGAGTCATGTAGTCCTTTGTAATATTTAAACAAGGTCATTTCTATCATTTATGGCCTGTTATCTGAAAGTTTTACCTCCCGCGCGGCCGTTTTATATATTAAGTCTGAGAGTTGGCCAGTCGTCGGCTTCTGCCCCCACGTAAGACGTACGGGGGTGTTCGGGATAAACCTGAACACTCTTTATCCCAGTTGTTGGGTCCTTGAAGGAGGTGTTTAGCACAACGAACCAGGCAATCGGACTATAAGGCTTTATCACTCTCACTTAGCCATAGGAGTTTGACAAAAGGAAGGTAGGCGTAGCCCCTGGTGATCGGAAGACCGCACGGGGGGCTCTATAAGCACCTGATCGGAAGAAAATCGATCCATCGCACGCTGCATTAGTTATCGCATAATGCGGAAGAAATCCTTAAAGATTTTATAACCTCTCGAACAGCGACCAGCTCTCGCCGCATCATGACAGTCAGTTTTCGGCTTTCTCTACTGAGGTGCTCGTCCGGAAGAACCGGGACACAATCGCAGTAGTTCTCCCTGTGCTACCTTAGCCGACATAGCGGAACGTAAGGTACCAAAACAAGGGAGCCGGGCAAACCCAACATTTTACCAAAGACATGATTCGGAGCTGATGCATATAATGGTATAAGTTCGGGGTGCCGAACAGCCGTGAAGGTGTTCGGACTTTACTGCCGTATTATGGGTGCAATGACGCCCTGGCATATTAAGGCGTATCACAATATGCGGATGCCATTTGACAAAGAGTGTCCATAAAAAACAGCAGATAAGTGTCATATAGAGCCACATTTGGGGAAATAACATGTCAATGCGTATGAGTACAAATAATGTGATAAAAATAAATATGACTTCAGAACCTGCTGGGACTTAGGCGGGAGAAGGCTCTGTGCGGATCCGTAGTATGGTCGGATGGTCATCAAGGGGCATCTCTAAGGATTCCCTTACGCATTTGAGCTGTGTCCATGTCGTCAGTCCTGGCCTACGCAAAGGTGGACCTGTAAGAAGAAAAAAGGAGTGCAAAAAGATATTTATGTGCTACGTAGCGGTGGAGCCGCATTGTGTGGCCTATCCTAGCTGTGCTTCCGTTTACTGCCGGAATGTTTTAATTAAGCTCCGGACAAGCCGGGTTATCCTGCCGCAGAGTAATCCGGACTCCCTTGACGGTGTCCGGGAGATTGGCCATCGACTCGAGGTTCGATTGAGAGATTCCTTTAGTTGCTACTACTGTCAAGGCGGTGGTACATTCTTTGGCACAGAGGTGGCGTTCGGCCTTGCCATTAACTATTATGACGCCACGCGGACCGGGCATCTTGAGCCTACGGTAGGCATAGTGTGGCACCATGTTGAATCGAGCAAATGCGGTTCGTCCGAGCAGTGCATGGTAATTGCTGCGAAACAGGACGATGTCGAAGGTTAACTCTTCGGTACGATAATTATCTGGTGATCCGAAGACTACCTTCAGGGTGATGGAGCCTGTACAGCGGGCTTCCGCACCTGGTATAACACCTTTGAAAGTAGTTTTAGTGAGTTTGATCATTGAATGATCGACGCCCATCTTGCGCACTATGTCCTGATACAGCAGGTTTAGACTGCTACCTCCGTCCATATGGACTCGCGTGAGGCGAAATCCGTTGATTATTGGGTCAAGGACTAGTGCGGCTGAATTGCCTAAATTGATATTGACCGGACGATCCGTATGATCGAAAGCGATCGGCCATAGTGGGGCGGCGGACTTTGTCGAGTCGACATCCGTAAGAGTGCACATCCGTTCCACCTTGGGAATGTGGGTGGCATTTATCATATTCACCCTTTTCATTTGCGGGGGGAATTTTTTTGGCCTCCTGTGTTCGGTGATCGGGGCTCCTCCTCGTCGTCATCTCTTTGAGCCCCTTTCTCATTATGGTCGGCACCTGACCTGCCGGCTTATTTGAAGACCCAACATTCTCTGTTGGTATGATTGGCTGGTGTTCCTAGGGTGCCATGAATTTGGCATGGACGATCGAGTATGCGGTCCAGACAGGACGGGCCCGAATTGTTCTTTTGTAGTGGCTTTTTCCGCTGGCCGGACTTAGAGCCGCGTAATCCGGCATTGACTGCCGTGTCTCCGGCGTTATCCCCATTTTTACGACGCTTGTGTTTGTTGCGTCGGGGTTTGCGGCTTCCATCTCTGGCCTCTGATGTGCCAGGATTGCTTGCTGTGTTGTTGCTACGAGCCAACCAGCTATCCTCGCCCGCGCAAAAGCGGGTCATGAGTGTCGTGAGGGCTGCTATGGACTTCGGTTTTTCTTGGCCGAGGTGTCGGGCAAGCCACTCGTCACGGATATTAAAGGCCGCTAGGGCTTCGGCATCCGGACAGTCGACAATTTGGTTCTTTTTAGTTAGGAACCGAGTCCAGAATTTCCTGGCTCACTCTCTGGGCTATTGTGTTATGTGACTTAAGTCATCAGCATCCGGTGGTCGCACATAAGTGCCCAGGAAGTTATCCAGGAATGCGTCTGCCAGGTTCTCCCAACTTCCAATGGAATTTTCTGGCAAAATATTCAGCCAATGCCGAGCCGGTCCCTTGAGTTTTAGTGGGAGGTACTTGATTGCGTGTAAATCATCCCCGCGGGCCATGTGAATGTGGAGGAAGAAATCTTCTATCCATACCGCGGGGTCCGTAGTCCCATCGTAGGGATCGATATTTACGGGCTTGAACCCGTCCGGGAGTTCATGATCCATTACTTCGTGAATGAACCATAGGGGGTGTGCGGCGCCTCTGTGCCGGGCTATATCACGACGCAGTTTAGATGAGTCTGGTCTGTTGTATTCCGCCCGGCCAGATTTATTTTTGGAATATCCGGCGTGGTGATCGTCGACACGCGCTGGGGCGCGCTCCCGTGATCTGTAGATCGATCTTGATTGTCCTGCTTTGTTTTTCAACGCATTTCGCAGGTCCTGCGTGTAGCCCCGAGCCTTCGTATTTTTATTTGAATGGCGACGGGGTGCGGGATGGTGTTTGGGCTGATATGCTTTGTCTCGGCCACGCGGTGGCTGGTCAGCCGCATCCTGCTCTAGCGTCTCCTCCTCAGATTGAGGTAACGACTTGCGCTTTGGGTAACTTTTTGTTGGGCGCTCGAGTCCATATTCCTCGGCTGCCAGGACCTCAGTCCATCTATCCGTTAGCGGATCCTGATCAGCTTGAAGCTGCTGCTGCTTTTTCTTCAGGCTTCTTGAAGTGGCTATAAGCCAGTGCTTGAAGCGCTCCTGCTTGACGGGATCCTCAGGCACAATGAATTCGTCGTTGCCGAGGCTCACCTCGTCTTCGGAGAGGGGCATGTAATTATCGTCCTCCAAGTCTCCATCCATTTCCTGTTCATCGGGGCTATCTTGCCCCTCCTCCCGTTCGGCCTGCTCGGAATCTGGCCTGTCGGGGTTGTTTTCGTCTTCGGCACCATCCAGAGCGTTATTGTCTCCTGTGCCGGTATCATTATTTTTGCCATGGCGAGGCTTAGAATGGCGCCTATGACGCCGGTGCTTAGATTGCTTCTCAAGGGGATTATCCTCTGTTGCCTCATCGCCATTGCCTTCTTTGGGTTTGTCCACCATGTATATGTCGTGTGATGAGGTGGCTGTCCAGCGCCCTGTGGGCGGTGGTTCTTGTTCTTCTCCGGTATCGTCGTCCATACCGTCGATGTCTTCGGAGTCAAAGTCAAGCATGTCGGTTACGTCATCGACAGTGGCTATTAAGTGGGTGGTGGGTGGGAGACGAATTTCTTCATCGTCCGCTTCGCACTCGAGACGGACATAGTTCGGCCGCAAGACTCCTGACAGGGAGAGAGATCTAAATGAATTTAGCACGTCGCTGAAGGGCGAGTGCTGAAAGATATTCGCGGAGGTAAACTCCCTGATCGGTGCCCAATCAGATTCCGTAGGCACGGATGCACGCGGTTCGGAGCCTATGGCCAGAAACGAGTCCGAGGATCCGATGACACAGCCCTCATTGAAGGCGAAGTCTGTGTTCGGCTCCATCGCCGATGAGTGTGCGGCCTCCTTGGCGGGGTCCATCCACCCGTGCTCGGATGGCACGATCTGCTCCGGCTTGAGAGGCGGAGCGGCCGCAGGCGCGATCTCACGAACACCGTCCGATGGCAGATCTAAGTCATGCTCGTGGTGACTCTTCGGCGCACCTGCCGTGGGCTCGAATCCGTCGAAGATCAAGTCTCCGCGGATGTCGGCCGTATAATTCAAGCTTCCAAACCTGACCTGATGGCCAGGGGCGTAGCTATCGATCTGCTCCAGATGGCCAAGCGAGTTTGCCCGGAGTACGAAGCCGCCGAATACGAAGATCTGCCCGGGGAGGAAAACCTCACCCTGGATCGCGTCGTTGTAGCTGATTGAAGGAGCCATCAAGCCTTATCGCGACGACACAGTGGAACTCTCAATGAAAGCACCAATGTCGGTGTCAAAACTGGTGGATCTTGGGTAGGGGGTCCCGAACTGTGCGTCTAAGGCTAATGGTAACAGGAGGCGGGGGACACAATGTTTACCCAGGTTCGGGCCCTCTCGATGGAGGTAATACCCTACTTCCTGCTTGATTGATCTTGATGATATGAGTATTACAAGAGTTGATCTACCATGAGATCGTAGAGGCTAACCCTAGAAGCTAGCCTATGGTATGATTGTTGATGATGATGTTCTTGGTCCTACGGACTAAACCCTCCGGTTTATATAGACACTGGAGGGGGCTAGGGTTACACAGAGTCGGTTACAAAGAAGGAGATCTACATATCCAACTCGCCAAGCTTGCCTTCTACGGAAAGGAGAGTCCCATCCGGACACGGGACGAAGTCTTCAACCTTGTATCTTCATAGTCCAACAGTCCGGCCAAAGTATATAGTCCGGCTGTCCGGATACCCCTTATCTAGGACTCCCTCAGCCGTTGCCGCTGGATGAACAGGACCCCAGTCGATCGAGCCGGTGGATGAACAGGACCCCGTGGAGGGATGGATGAACAGGACCCCGTGGAGGGCTGGTTGAACAGTAGCCGGTGGAGGGCTGGTTGAACAGTAGCCGATGGAGGGCTGGATGAACAGTAGCCCGTGGAGGGGTGGTTGAACAGGACCCCGTGGAGAGGGCTGGTTGAACAGTAGCCGGTGGATGAGCGGTGGAGGCTGGATGAGCAGGAGCCCATGGATGAATAGTCACAGGTGGAGGCTGGAGGAGGTCGACGGTGGATGAACATGAGCCCGTGGAGGCAGTCGACGGTGGATGAACAGTAGCCCGTGGAGGCAGTCGATGGCGGAGATGAACAGTATCCCGTGGAGTCCCGTTTTGCGGTACGCGCCACACCCCTCTCGATGAACATGACCCCCGTTTCGACCTGTAGTGCTCCAGCACAAGTCCGTTTCCTCCGTTTTGCGGTACGCCACACCCCTCCCGATCAACAGGACCCCGTTTCGACCGTAGGAGGTCCAAGAGAAGTCCTTTTCCTCCTTTTTGCGGTATGCCAGACCCCTCCCGATGAACAGGATCCTGTTTCGACCGTGACCAGTCGAACACAAGGCTGTTTCCTCCGTTCTGCGGTATGCCAGGCCTCGTTTCCATCGGCTGTTCCGTCCAAGCCGGTTGGCTCCCGATGAACAGCACGTGTTCCGTTGCCTCCCGATGAACACAATGCATTCTGTTGCCTCCCCATGAACACGACGACGACGCAGTTTCTCCGTTCTGACCCAGCCATGTACACGAGCCCTGGCCGTACGTATGTGCGAGTAGGTATTCGAGACCCCGCCCGTATGTACGTACGTGGCCGTATTTACTTTCTTGCACCTTGGCCGCTGTACGTATGTGTACATGCTACGTGCGCACCTCTACTACGACACGTGCCCTTCCTTACACGGCCACGGTTAATCGCTGTAGGCTGCAGACATACCAATCGACCAATATGTACGTACACGTTCGCGACCAGAATGATGCTACGTACGCTTCGACCGGGTGGGTCCCGAGTGTCAGGCACTTCCTTGCGTGCGAAGATGTAGCTGGTGGGTCCCAGAAGTCAGGGGAAACGTTTTTTTTGTGAAATACGGTTGCCCGTCCGGTGGGTCCCTGCTTTCATGTGGAGGAATCATTATTTTCCGCATAATAAGGAGGCACTTCCTTGCTGCGGCCGTGGACCCAGCTGTCAGCCTCTCCACGTACAGTACTCGTCCGATGGAAGTCATTCCTTGACCATGTTGACCACGCCGCGCCGAGAGCACCAGGGCGGTGGACGACGGCGTGGCCTAGGAAGGGGACGACGCGAAGCCGGGGAAGACGCGGGAGTGGATGCCCACGCGGAGAGGAGTACGAGGGTTCACTGGTTCGGCTTCGGTGTGAGGCTGCCATCGCCGCAGAATAACAGGCGGTGTGGGTGAGTGGAGGGATGGCCTAGCCAGCGGTGGGAGTAGTAGGGGCGGTGAGGCCTCCGCGGCAGCACAGCCGGCCACGGGAGTCAGGAGCAGGCGACACGACCGGCGCTGCTTTTGGCGGCTAGAGCGAGAAGACCAGAGGTTGAAGAAGCACTACGGCCGTTGGATGGACATCGTACGGTCACTGGAGCTAGAATCGTTCATATTGACTTAGTTGACAAAGCCCTCTGTCCCCGTCAACTTAGTAGGCCCAAGTCAGCCTCCCACTATGCTGGGTCCCAGCTAGCAGGGGGAGTATTCATTTTTGTGTGCGTAATAAGGAGGCACTTCCTTGCGTGCGAAGATATAGCTGGTGGGTCCGACCTGCCAGCGGGGGAACGTTTGTTTCACGAAATACAGAGGCCCTTCCGGTGGGTCCCAGATGTGAGGTGGAGGAATCATTATTTTGCGCGTAATAAGGAGGCATTTCCTTGTTTGCGGCCGTGGACCCAGCTGTCAGCCTCTCCACATACAGTCAACGTCCGATGGATGTCATTCATTGACCACGTTAACCACGCCGCGCCGAGAGCACCAGGGCGGTGGACGACGGCGAGGCCTAGGAAGGGTTGACTACGTGGAAGACTCGGCAGTGGTTGCCCACGTGGTGGGGAGTACGAGGGTTTACTGGTCCGGCTGCCGTCGCCGGAAAATAACAGGAGGTGTGGGTGAGTAGAGGAATGGCCTGGCCAGCAATGGAGTAGGGTGGGGCGGTGCGGCCTATGAGGCAGCACAGCCGGCCACGGGAGGCGGGAGCAGGCAGTCCCACCGGCGCTGGTTTGGGCGGCTGGAGCAAGAAGATCAGATATTGAAGAAGCAGTACAGCCGTTGGATTAACATCCTACGGTCACTGCTGCTAGAATCGTTTGTGGGCTAAGTTAAAAAAGCCTTTCGTACACGTCAACCTAGTAGACCCACAAGTCAGCCTCCAAATCTGTCCCAAACAGCATACAACCCGAAATTTCTAGCTAGATTCAAATTAATTTAAAAACTAAACATACCTTAATTTAAATCCAATGAAATTTTACCCGCACAAAAACAATGAAAATTAAAATATCCAAATCCGAAAGGAAAAAGTATTTTGGAACTAATTGCATGTTTGCTGTATTTTTTTCATTTCACAGCCCAATTATTATTACTTATAGCCAATTTCTTATTAATTATAGCCCATTTTCTGGGCAAAATGCATCCCTCCTCGTCTTGAAAGATTTCCGGCCCAGCAAGGCGTAGAAAAGCAAGTAGGCCTACGTTGGTTATTCTGCAAAAAACAAAATAGCTAGGCTAGCCATTTTCAGAAAGGAAAAAAACAAACTGGGCTGGTCATGTGCTAAACATATGAAATAAAAGCCTAGGCTAGACGGGCCACAGCTCCCGCACAACCCAGTTGATACCCTTCTCCATCCCGAAAAAACAAAATTACTGCGCCCACTGCTGGGTCCCTACTGTCATCCTCACCATGCACAATCATCTCCTTATTCCTCTCGGTTGTTGACCATGTTGACAACAACGGAGGGCGGCGCCGCGGCGAGCTAGCCAAGGCGGAAGACGATGGTGAGGCCTCGGACGGGAACGAACAGGAGCCGGGGAAGATGCACAGAGTTTTATGGTCCGATGTGGCCATGATGCGTCCACGGCAGCACAACCAGCCGTGGGAGGCGGGAGCAGGCGGTCCCGCCAGCGCTGGTTTGGCTTTGGCGGCTGGAGGAAGAAGAGACTGAAGAAACACGACAGACGTTGAATGTCAATCCAACGGTCAAGGTTCGCAAAATCGTTTGTTGACTAAGCCGACACCAAGTAGCATACTTTTTTATATATAGGAAGAAAAGAAAAACTAGGGTCGTTCGCCTGGTAACATTCCCGAAACTGCGACCGTTCGATCTTGCGTCGCAACTAAAACTGCGAGGAAAATGCGTTCGTCGGCCATCCTCCTCCCAGGGAACGTTTGCCACATAAGTGACAAGCACCCTTGGTTTTCAACTGAGAGGCCTTGGGTTCGAGTCCCAGGAACTCTCAATTTTGTCCTCCTTCCTTCCTCGCAAAAAAAAGAAAGACAATCAAAGACTTGAGAAGGCGTACAGAACAAGCTAGTGTACCAGTAAAGAGACGTTGCTGAGTTTTAGAAAAAAAAGAGAGACGTGCTCCTGTAGTTGGTTTGAATGCAAACCTAGACTATGACTATATATGGTGCTATGCTACTCTTCAAGTAATGGAACTGACATATCCAACGTTCGCTTCTCCTCTTCTCTACTTACTTTGCCTAGCATCAGAAGCTCTGGCCGCAGCAACCATGTCTGCTAGCTGCTCGTCCACCTGCTCTTCAGCAGGCAACAACCAGATATGCGCTAAGTCACCACCCGTACCATCGCCTGTGGGTCTCATCATACCCCCGCCGGCACACGCTCCGCAACCGGTTGCTCATCGCAACCCGCTGTCGTTGGTGTGGTGCCACTGTTGCAAATCACGCAGAGTCATCCGTCGCATCTCAACCACAATCCTCAACCCTGGCCGAGTCTTCTACAAATGCCCGAATCATGGGGTAATAATATGTTTAAGTGTTGTTCTGCTGCTTTCAGTTGCTGATTTTTTTAATAGTTTGGTTGATGATCTTCCAATTTGATTCGTGCAGAAAAGGGAAGATTCGTGTGATTTGTATTTCTGGGAAGTTGCTGATGTGGGGGAATGCAACTATGCTGATTATTTGGTTAGCCGAGGAATCCCAATACCAGCAGGTTGGGGTGTTGGACAAGTAACTGAAGGAACGACAGAAGAGGAAGATGCAGAGCAGAAGGTTAAAGATGCAGTTCCTCTGATCATGGCCAAGCAACAGCTGCTGAACGGCCTTGACAGCAATGAGGAGATGTAAGAGCTTGTGAAGATAATGGGCAAAATCAATGTGCTCTGTAGGACGATTGTCTCTTTATTTGCAGTGTATGTAGCACTCGTGATGTATTCAGTGGCTATGACATGAGCACTTTGCTGAAACTAGTAATGAATGAAACCTGTGTAGCAGGCTGGGCGTAGTGTTGTGAACATCTACTGATTTCCATTAACGGAAATCGGGGGGTATCCCCTTTTGCTCATAAATAAATAAATAGCAGAGGCCCTTTTGGTAATAAATAAATAAATTAGCAGAGGCCCTGTCGGGTCAACTTTGTTCCCATTCGAAGACGTCGAGCAAATTGCAGTCCAATAGCAAACTATGTCATCAAATTCAAGTTTCACAGCCAAATAACCAAACAATAATGTCATCATGTTTTACTCGTCATACAATCACCAAACACAAATCAACATACATAACAAGTGATGTTCTCACAGCAAAATATTAAACAACACGTTCATCATGTTTCAGTTGTCATAGCAAACACAATTTCACATAGTAGATAAAAAAAACGTCTTCTGACAGGCAAATACGACAAAAGCAATCTAATCATCATCCGCAGCAGCGTCAACATCTTCAGCATGTGGATCAGTCTGAATCGTAATTCCCCATAGTGTCATCTTCTTCTTCATCCTCAATGTCCTCGAACGTTAGCTTCTTCTTGATCGACTCTTGTATGTCCACAACACGACAGACAATCTTTTCGCCAACATCATTGATGTGATGGTTCTCAAAGATATTAGGAACATCTGTGGAATCTTATACATCAGGAGCGGTGTAAGCATCATCTTGTTGTGCAACTTCATTAAACGAATTCCTCTGCTCGAACCTTTGCAATACTCTCCAGTCATCGCTACGTGCAAATGTGTCTTCCAAGAAAAATATCTGTGTTGCTTGATTTGCCAAAATAAAAGGCTCGTTGGTCTGGTACGCCGCCTTGAGATTGATGGATTTGAAATAATCATCAGCTCTGGGTTTTGCGATCCTGGAAAACAGGTTATACCAACGACAGCACAACAGAACCACACACCGATGATCCTCGAAACTGGAGATATACTGCAACTGAACAATGTCTGTTATGTTAGCATACATTTTAGTTGTCACTCTGCCGTATGTATCCGTGCTCATGATGGCACTGTTTTGTGTCTTCTTGCCTTCGTCGTGTGCAAGGGTGTTGTAGCGCACCTCTCCAACAACGCAAGATTCATTATGTCTTACCCGAGTATCAGGACGCATTGCTAGTGCGTAAAGGGCATCATCAACTGCCTGCCCATCCTCCTGCATCTTCTTAACCTATGTTTAGAAAATAGACAAGCTGATCATCTTATGTACTCAATATATTAAAAAAAACTGACAGTGCAATTCAAAACCTTACATGGCTCTTGAACCATTTTGAAAATCCTGCCATAACCAATTTGTCAATGTTTCTTGGATTTTGCGGCAGTAACTCCTTTTTGTAGATGCTGCACAACATAGTGATCGTGTCAAACATCTAAATATATAAGAATGTGCTACAAGTTTAGTAGATTACGATTTATAAGCTGCAGTACTTAGCACTTAATTGATATAAGGTAGTATCTCAGGACAGTTATTCAACACATACCAAACCATTTTGTAATCTTTAGGTTGTCCTCTTGTCGACTCTTCCGTGTAACTCGAACAGAATAATCAAAAACATTGAGCCGGGGATTGTCTTCACCCACCTCTTTGCTAAGCTGATCAGCTGTTTCAATGTATTTTGAGCAGAATGTCAACGCTTCTGTAGCAATGTAGGCCTTTGCAATGGAACCCTCTACAATGTAGGCTTCCTAACATAGCCCCTGAAAGTGCCTAGCTGCCTTTCAATAGGGTACATCCAACCATACTATACTGGACCTCTAAGTAGTGCCTCATCAGGTAGATGAACAACCAAATGCACCATCACATCAAAGAAGGCTGGAGGATATATCTTCTCAAGGTCGCATAGGATAGTTGGTATCTTGTCTCTAAGACGCTCCAAAGCATCTATCCTGATATTTATACTGCAGAGTTCCTTGAAAAATTGTCCCAACTCCGCAACTGCTCTGTATAAGTCAGGGCGGCCCAATCCTCTAAGGATAACAGGTAAAACCCTTTGAAGCAGGACGTGATAGTCATGGGTTTTCAACCCTTCTACCTTGTTTCCAACTGCACTGACCCTCCTTTCAGGGTTGGAAGCAAATCCATGTGGGAATCTCACACATGACAGGACCTCGCAGAATTCTTTTCTTTTTACCTTGTCCAAGACGTAAACAGCTGGTGCCATATCCCGTGGTTTACCTTCATTTTGCACCTGCAAATCCCTTCTGATACCCATGTGTGTCAAATCAATCCTAGATTTTAAGGTATCTTTCGTCTTGCCTTCAATATTAAGAAGTGTGCCGATAATGTTGTCACATATATTTTTCTCCATGTGCATCACATCAAGATTATGCCGCAGATCCAAATCTTTCCAATACTCCAAGTCCCACAAAGTGGACCTACCGGTAAACAATAATCTCTCTTCTGCGCTGCCACGCTTCCTTTTCCCGCTACCATTACCAGGATGGTTTCCTGGTGTAATATGCCTGACCTTCTCTAATTCCACTTGCAACTCATCGGCGGTGAGTCTCTTTGGCGCATCACGGTTTTCATGCTTTGCATTGAACACATGTCTTCGGTATTTTGTAGGACACAGCTTGTCCTTGGCAAGGAAACGGCGGTGTCCAATGTAACAGATAAGTATTGCGTATGACAGCGGATTCCTGTCACAGCGAACACATGCATTGTAACCATGTGTGGTTCGCCCTGACAGTGTCCAAAGCCGGATAATCATGGATGCACCAAATTATAACAGCACGCAGAAAGAAATCAGCTGGTGGGCTGCTATATAGGTCTCAGTGAGAACACCCCTCCATAGCTATTGAAGTTCCTCCACAAGAGGCTCCATGAATAAATCAAAATCCTTTCCAGGACTTTTTGGACCTGGGATGAGCAAGGCCATCATGTAGTTTGATTCTTTGGTGCAGACATTTGGAGGCATGTTGTAAGGGATAACAAGCATTGGCCACATGCTATATGTGGTGCTCTGGTGGCCAAATGGGTTAAATCCATCTGAAGCTAAGCCAAGTCTAATGTTTCTCGGGTCAGCATCAAACTTTTTGTGTTTCTGATTGAAGCTTTGCCACTCACGACTATGAGATGGATGGCTCATTACATTCTGATCTCTGTACTCCTGGTTCCTTGAATGCCACAGTACATCCTCTCTTGTTTCAGCATCATGAAACAACCTCTAAAATCTTGGTATAATTGGAAAATGTCTCAGAACATTATGAGGAATCCTCTTCACAACATCGCCATCTTTCTATCTTGATGATTTGCATTTCGGGCATTCACTTAAGTTGGCATAATCCTTCCGGAGCAGAACACAATTATTCTTACAAACATGGATCATATCGTATCCAATTCCAACTGCACGAAGGAAATTCTTCATTTTACTGTAGGTGTGTGGCAGCTCAGACGCATCTGGGAAAGATTTGCGGAAAGCAGCCAACATCGCATTGATGATTTCTTGGTCATCCGCTCAGATGTATTCACCTGAAGAAAGGTGACCATAGCTGAGAATACTGACAGCTTATTTCCTGCGGTGACAGCTATGTTGCATTGTTACAACATGCGGGCCCACCGTTTTTCTTCTGCAGGTGAAAGTTCACGAAATGCACGAGCATTTCGTAGCATTGTTTTAATGTTGGTCAAACTCACTGGCTCCGCCACCACCACGTGCTCCTCCTCTTCCACCTGAGCATCAGGCAGATCAAGACAGTGATCTACTGCTTCCACGTAGTCAGCAACATTGACGTTCACAGCTTCACCATGATGAACCCACCTAGTATATGTGACCGACATCCATACAAGTGTAGATGATTTTGCACAGTTGACTGGGGTCTTGTAACTGAATTCATACAACTGCTACACGGGCAAAGCACATCTGATTTCGGACCACCGTACTCAGCTCTGATAAAGTTCATGAAGTTTTCAACCCCCTCGACATATGCATCGGAGAATCTTCGAGCAGAAGTTATCCAAGTCCTGTCCATCTGTTAGACATACAAATTAGTTCTTCTACTAGATATTACAGGAAAAACATATATGCTTTTTTATGAAGTCCAGAAAAAAATAACTAGGTCGATGTCTAAAGATATGGCAAGATATTTGGACGAGCAGAGCTAAGTAACGAGATATATGTAAAGCTAATTCAGCAAACAGATTTGAGTGCTAAATTATGGCAGGCTGTTTCAGCAGTCAATGAGGCCGAGCACACAACCATCAAACTATCGAAGGCCATTGCAGCAACAAAGATCGAGTATAAAACGGTGTATAGCTATTTCACCTAACAGATTGGCTACTAGACCATGGCAATCTACGTCACAATAAATATATGGCAGGATATTTTAGCAACCAATCAGGCTTGGCATGCCATCTCAGCTAAGCAGATTGAGTGCAGAACAGGGCAAGGAACCTTCTTAAGCAGAGCATATTGACTGTAAACTACTTCGGTAAACAGTGAGATTAACAGCGTCTATCAGCTAACATTCAGCGCTACACACTACAAGAAATATGTCAACTAGTGACCTTCTGTCAGTGACCCCGGAAGAATTGGTCATAGATCTACGACCATTTGAGACCAATTGGTCAAAAGCTGCTCGGGGGGCTCCAAACCCTCAACTATATCGACCATTTTGGTCATAAAGGTCGTAATTTCCTTACACGAAATGGTCATAAAGCAGACAGCACTGATTCGCTACCTTATTTCTAGCTGATCACGACCAATATAGATGGTCATAACCTTGTAAGTTGTGGTGGATTGCTATGACTAGGTGCCAGCTCATCAGTTTTGCCTATGTGTCATGTCCATGTGTCAATTTTTGCCCTAGGTTGTGAAGCAACCTATATTTCTGTTAGTCCCAAAATTCCAAAAATAATCTCATAAATTCTTTGGATCATATCTTCGTCAAATATGTCAAATACCTTCCTTGCCTAGTTAAAATATAATTCAGCAATATTCATTTTCCTATTCTGTTCAGAACAGCACTTTGTGAAGGAAGTGCTATTTTTATAAACTTGATTGCCCTCAAAAATTTTGGGCACTCTTTCCTATCCAAATCATTGCCTCATGACAAAATTCAGCTCCATTTGCCTAGTAAATGTTCCTCGGCAAATTTCCAAAGTTTTTGTTCAACTAGAAGATTTGTGAAGGAAGTAATAGCTATGCACATCCAAATGGCATGAAATTTATACAGTGCCTTCATATGCTAAAATTATCACCCTCCTCCAAATTGCAGCTCAATCAAATCATCTATGTGAGCCCATCTTCAATTTTTATTTTCTGTCCAGATTGGCACATTGCAAAGCAAGTGCTATCTATACCACTCCTATTGCCCTCAAACCTTTTAGTCAATCTTCCACACCCAAATCATTTCCACATGCCAATATTCAGCTATATTTTCATAGTAAATATTCCTTGGCAAATTTCCAAAGTTTCTATTCACCTAGAAGCTTTGTGAAGGAAGTACAAGATAGGAATATCGTAATGATTTGAATTTTTGCCACACATTCTATATGCCAAATTCATAGATCTACACAAAAGTTTAGCTCTATCTAACAATACATGTGAGCTCACCATCGAATCTTTGTTTCTGGTAATATTTTCAGTTTGTGAAGCAACTACATTTTATTTTGCTTTATAATTGCTGAAAAGTTACAAAGACATTACCCTGACTATAGAAACCCCCTACGCCAAATTTTAGCATAATCCAAGCATCTATGTAAGCACAGCTTCAATTTTTATTTTCTGTCCAAGTTGGCACATTGCAAAGCAAGTGCTATCTAGACACCTCCTATTATCCTCAAACTTTTTGTGCCATCTTACATATACAAATCATTGCCACATTCCAATATTCAGCTCCATTTGCCTATTAAATATTCCTCAGCAAATTTCTAAAGTTTCTATCCAGAGAGAAGCTTTGTGAAGGAAGTACAAGCTAGGATTATCCAAATGGTATAAACTTTTTACAGTGTTTTACTATGCCCAAATTACCATACTCCACAAAATTTCAGCTCAATCCACTTATCCATTTGAGCCCAGCTTCAACATCCATATTTCTGCCTGATGTGGTACTTTGCAAAGCAAGTGCCATCCAAACTCCTCCATTTGAGCTGAAAATTTGCCAAGAAATTCTCCCGAGTAGATGATCATACTCAGCCAAAACTCAGGCCCATTGGCCTTGTGAATTTCCCGTACCGCTAATCAAACACTTGGCTGCTAATTCATGTTTGAGCATAGTTCGGTCTCCTCGTGAGATTCTTCTATTGTTATTTTCTTTCTAGCATCTACCTGGGGAGTGCCCAACCTACTAGACATGCCTAGGCTGCATAGAACGCATGGCAATGCCACGGTCACGCGCTGAGCACGCGGCAGGCATGCGAGTCTACGTGCTTTGGAGTTGGGCCCCTGGGCCACCATCCAAACATCGACGTTTCACCATGTGGCACCCCGGCTTAGAGCAACAGTTTACCCAACATTGCAAGCCTAGAGATCGAGTCTTCTGGCAATACACAACAACATGGTACAGAAATAACCGCTTTATTGATACTAGCGGGATACAAAGGTCTGATATTACATCGACATGCGAGGCCAAGCGGCACACACGGTGCTGCTGGACAGTAGGTACATTATTTAATGAACATGGCTGTGGCCTCGATCACACGAACTACGCGGCAGCGGAAGAACGACTAAGTGGAACTCCATAGCACAAGGACACTGACGTGGACACGGCCTAGACACGAGATGCGCCCCGGTACGAATCGACTTGCCTGAAAGCTGACATAACACGCCAGGTCAATACATTGAATGTACTTGCAAGCTCACAACAAACATAAGCACGATGACAGACAATATCATGATAATTAGTCAAGTTAAAATAATGCAAGAAATACTATAGATGCAATGCAGCCAAACAGTGCACCGAGTCACGCGGACTCGCTTACCAGACGGTTACCTCGTAACCAGACGGTGACCACACGGGGGTCACACCTGAAACCAAAAATCCATGAACACCTCGAGTGTTCAAGGTTCACCACGAAACAATGCATCACAACAATCTCTTAGTTTGCATGATTATTTACAAAAGTTGATCCATGGTGTGACTTACTCCCGAGTCTTGCCCATAACCGAGGGCGCGGCTATCGACAGATTAAATACACTCTGCAGAGGTAGCGCACTTTACCCACACTACTGAATACCTGGCCTCGCATTCCCATTCGGGTGGACCAAAATATTCCGGCGAAACCCTTCCCTTGTCATGCACTCTCCCCGGCCACTCCGACCATCTCCCTCTCAGGGCTAGGTCTTGGGTGGCCCCGTCTCTTCCAAAGACACCAACGGCCACCGTCGTGGCAAAACGGTCCCAAACGGGGACAAGGTACCATAAAAACAAAAAAATGAGCACACAAGGTTATGTCAGCCTACCGGGCCAGGGTATGCATGCCCATAACCTTCCCTCGCGGGAGGAACCGGTGAGAGCTACAACAAAGGACAGAATCAAGACCTTCCCATTAGGTAAATGTGGTCGCACTGAATTAAAACCCGATTCAGTGGCACCATGATGTGATCAACATCATATTCAAGTTGAACTTAATCAGGTTTAACTTTGATAAAAACTTTTTATCAAAAACATGATATGAAAAATAATTTTCATGCAACTACTCGTCATGCAAGGCAAACAACTCATGTTCATGGATCACACTTAACCACATAACTACCTTGCACACTAAAGATCAAAATTCTCTGGTTATAACTCATTTTTATCAGCAAGCAACATTTTTATTAGTTCTTTATTTAAATGGAAATATCACTTAGTAAAATTACTACCATTAATTACCATAGCAATATGCATAGTGCAAAATCTTACTCTACTTAACCAAACAAGTTCATTGCATGCAACCAGTAACAAAAGCAAGCATTTCTAACAGAATAAAGTAACTAATAATTTACCAAAATTATTTACCAAATTTTAACTGCAAATAAGAACTCATATTCAAGTAGAAAATCATAGATATTGAAATAACACCATCCAAATGCTGGTGTGGCTTGCCTTAGTGTAGAGGAGGATCACACCCCTCTTGGTTTCCTTCAAGACAAGCTTCTCCTTCTGAAAAATAATTTAAAACCACAAAAATAAATGTCAAAACACATTCTGAAAATCACCAGAAATTCTAGACAGCAAGGAAAAATCCACCTTTTGGTGTGCTGCTAGAGCTTTCTGTAACAAAAATCATGCAAAAAGAATCAACGCATTTGGACTTATGGTTTAGAAATGGTGGCTGGTCAAAGTTTAGTCAAATTTCTGAACTAAATTTGAATAAATAGAAAATCCTGGGGGGTGACGTCGAAGACGTAAAACGGGAGTGCGCCTCCACTCGTACCGCTTCGGGCGCGAGTGGTGAGGCTGACACTGGGCCCCACCAGTCAGGAGAGAGAGAGAGGGGGATCGAGATCGGAGGAGGGGCAGCGTTTCGCCGGAGCTCATGCCGGCGACGAGGGGGTTTGGGGCTAGGCTAGAGGGATAGGATTGAAGCGGGGCTCAAGGCGCACCTGCCTATACCCGTGGCTTGGTGAGAGGTGGACGGAGCAGCTCGGGGTTGAGCTCGCAAGCTTCAGTGGCGGACGGGGTTCGCCGGAGAGGTTGAAGACGGCGGCTAGAGGCAGCTCCAAGGGCTTGGCGGCCTCCAAGCAGCACCAATAGACCACCAAGGCCCTGCCCAAGCAGTTGCCTGAGCTCGAGAGGCCCTCGAGAGCGGCTGCCGGCCTGCGGGGATCGCCGGAGTCCTCGGGTCGGGGCGACGGCCAGAGGCCTGCCCGACCGAACTTCGGTCGTTCTACGTGTTCGTGGTGGTTGTGTGGAGTGGTGCGTGGCCAGGATTCGAGTCGGGGTGGCTTTATATAGCTGGAGCACGAGGGGGGGGGGACATGTCGCCACCGGAGCACCCTGGACACGCAGAGAACGTCGGCGAGAAGCTCCAATGCAAGGGGGCAAGGTGCTACGTTGACTCAGGGGCTTGCCCACGCTTGCGGACGCGCACAAGAGGCGGTTGGGGAAGGAGACAGGCACACGCGCGCACTGTGGCATTTTGGCCGCGATGCGCCCGTGCTTGCTGCGGCGGCTCCGGCATCGGCGAGCGCCAGGGAGGGGTCAAGCTTGATGAGTCGAGGGTTGTGGCATGGTGCGGCAGTCGGAGGCGAGCGCTGGAACGAGCACGCGCGAAACAGAGAGCAAGGCGCCAGCCAGAGCGCGTCGAGACGCTGCCAGGCGCCGTGTCCTCGCGTGGTCACCAAGATGGCATGGTCAAAACGACGGCCAGGAGCGGCCAAACCTTGTCTAAGCGCTCGGCCGTGCAGTGTTACGTCTAGGAGGGCTGATGGATCATACTGAGGCCGACCAGACTTGACTCTACCAAGCTGGCAAGTTTCTGGTCAGAAACTTGGTCGCCAAGTTTGGCCACCTTCTAGAAGGCCATTAGGGCTGATCTCCTGGGGTTTAGGCTTTCTTCGGAAGGTGTTTAAGCTCAAGAAATATCAAGGCCAAAAGCTAAAGGAAAAATGCACTTGCTGTACAAAGTGCACTTCTGGTCTAGAAGTGAAAAGATTTTCTACAGCAAAAATATTACGAAAAGTGATGCAATATTTTTGTATGGGAAGGTGTGCTAGGCTTCTAAGAATATTTAGGAATTATCTCAGATTTTTCTGAGCAAAAAAAATTGGGGTTGCTTTGGAGCACAATGTTCTGAAGTGAATTCCACAGAGAAAAATGAATATTTTTCTATTAGGAAAAATATTCATTGGATTATTTTGGGAATTTGTGGGAGGAATAAGGTAGATAGGTCACTTGGGTGAAAGCCAAGGATATGCCCAAGTGACAAGTCCATTTGAAATGATTCAAAACCCAAATCAAATCAGGGCAAAAACCACGGTGAAAACCAAGTCCGAAAATTGAGAGAAGGCAAGTCCGGCTAAAGAGAGAAGGCAAAATCCAGGCTGTCACAAACCTCCCCCACTTAGGATGAATCTCGTCCTCGAGATTCGGTTGCTTGGGAAAAACATTCTGGGTATGCAGTCCTTAAAAATTCCTCTCTTTCCCAGGTTGCTTCTTCTTCGGTGTGATGCTCCCACTGAACCTTGTAAAACCTTATCTCTTTGCTGCGAGTGACCCTTTCTGTCCGATCCAGTATTCTAATTGGCTTTTCCTCATAAGTCAAATCCTTAGCCAATTCTATTTCTGCCATATCAGTCCTTTTCTTCGGTGGCGAGATACATCTCCTTAGCTGTGAGATGTGAAACACGTTGAGTACTTCTGACAATTCTGGTGGCAATTCCAATTGGTATGCAACTGTTCCGACTCTGGCCATGACGGGGAATGGACCGATATATCGGGGTGCCAATTTTCCTCAGGTCTGAAACCTCTTGACTCCTTTCATAGGGGTGACTCAGAGATATACGTGCTCTCCAGGTTCGAAGCTGATCTGACGATGTTTGGCATCATAGTAGCTCTTCTGTCGGGATTTGGCCAGTTGCAGTCTGTCCCGGATTTCCTTGACTTGCTTCTCTTCTTTGATCATTAAATCAGTCCCGAAAATACGGATGTCTCCGGTTTGCGACCAATTCGATGGGGTGTGGCATTTCCGACCATACAGGGCTTCATAGGGTGACATCTTCAAGCTGGCCTGGAAACTGTTGTTGTAGGAAAACTCGGCGTAAGGTAGACAGTCTTCCCACTTGGTTCCTTGGGCCAATGTACATGCCCGGAGCATATCTTCGAGTATTTGATTTACTCGCTCAGTTTGTCCATATGTCTGAGGATGATAAGCCGTGCTGTACTTCAGAGCGGTTCCCAAGGCTTGATGTAGTCGGGACCAAAATGCAGAGGTGAAAAGAGATCCCTTGTCGGAGGTGATAGTCTTGGGTACTCCATGTAGACCGACGATTCTTGATACATACAGCTGTGCGAGTTGATTTGCACGGTATGTAGTCCGAATAGGCAGGAAGTGTGCCACCTTGGTTAGGGTGTCCACTATGACCCATATCGCGTCGTTTCCTCGATGAGACCTTGGTAATACGGTGATGAAATCCATGCAAATATCATCCCATTTCCATTGGGATACTGGCAGAGGCTGGAGGAGTCCGGCGGGTTTTTGATGTTCCGCCTTCACCTTATTGCATATGTCGCAACAGGCCACAAAGTATGCGATATCTTTCTTCATTCCATCCCACCAAAATATCTGACGAAGGTCCTCATACATTTTGGTACCACCGGGATGAATTGAATATGGTGCTTCATGCGCTTCTGCCAATATTTTCTTCTTCAGACTCTCTTGGTCGGGTACGCAAAGTCTTCCGCGAAACCGTAACGAACCTTGCTAATCCATAGAGAAATCTGGTGCACGCCCTTGTTGCACCTTCTGAACATATATTTGTAACACCTTATCCTCCGCCTAAGCACTGCGGATCTCTTCTTCGAGAGTAGGGGCAACTTCCAATATATTGGTAAGATGGGCGTCGGTGATCACCAAGTTTAGCTGCATGATTTCTTCATAAAGCTCCGGAGGTAAGGAATCCATTAGAGCATTAAGGTTGGCTGGTTTGCGACTGAGGGCGTCAGCCACCACATTAGCTTTGCCCGGGTGATAATTTATTCCGAGGTCGTAGTCCTTAACCAACTCGATCATCTTCGCTGTCGAAGGTTCAAGTCGGGCTGAGTGAATATATACTTGAGACTTTTATGGTCGGTGAATATCTGGCACTTCTTTCCAATCAGATAATGTCTCCAGATTTTCAAAGCGTGCACCACTGCGGCCAATTCCAAATCATGAGTAGGATAGTTTCCTTCATGTTGCCGCAGTTGGCGAGATGCATAGGCCACCACTTTGCCATCTTGCATGAGTACACCCCCAGTCCTTTTCTGGAGGCGTCGCAATAAACATCGAAACTGCGGTAGATTTCTGGAAGAGTTAATACGGGTGCCGATGTCAGCCTGGTTTTTAACTCATTGAAGCTCCATTTGCAGACCTCAGTCCATACGAACTTCTTGTCCTTCTTGAGGACCTCAGTCATTGGCTTGGCGATCTTGGAAAATCCTTTGTTAAAACGGCGATAATATCCGGCTAGTCCAAGGAAACTCCGGATTTCTGAGACGGTGGTGGGCGCGGACCAATCAAGTACATCTTTTACCTTGCTTGGGTCCACCGAGATTCCTTCTGCCGAGAGGATATGTCCGAGGAATCCCACTTGCTGGAGCCAAAACTCACAGTTGCTAAATTTGGCATATAGTTGATGATCGCGAAGCCTTTGCAGAACTGCCCGAAGATGCTCCTTATGCTCGTCCTTGCTCTTGGAGTAAATGAGGATGTCGTCAATGAACACCACCACGAATTTGTCCAAGAAATCCATAAACACCTTGTTCATCATATGCATAAAGAATGCAGGAGCATTGGTGAGGCCCAAGGACATAACGGTGTATTCATAAAGACCATACCGGGTGGTGAACGCGGTCTTAGGAATATCTTCCTTCTTTATCTTGAGTTGATGATATCCTGTCCTCAAATCAATCTTTGAGAATACTTTGGCCCCACTGAGTTGATCAAACAGATCATCAATCCTCGGCAGTGGATACTTGTTTTTAATGGTGACATCATTCAACTGTCGATAGTCTACGCACATTCGTAGACCGCCATCCTTTTTGTCCACGAAGATTTCTGGTGATCCCCATGGTGAAGAGCTTGGACGAATGTATCCTTTTTGCAGCATCTCATCCAGTTGTTTCTTCAATTCCACCGATTCCAAGGAGGGCATCCGATAATATTTCTTATGTATCGGGGTAGTTCCAGGCACCAGGTCAATAGCAAACTCCAATTCTCCATCTGGTGGCATGCCAGGTAATTCTTCAGGGAATACATCTGGATACTCGCTGACCAATGGGATTAATTCCACCTCTTCTGCCACGGTTGCGAAAACCATATTCTTCGTGGGGATGCGCTTGCGAGCATAAAAACTTGTGGTGTGACCTTCCATATTTTTCAGGGTAACTTCTATGGTTGCACACCTGATGCAGACTTGGTATTGGGTTAACCAATTCATGCCCAGAATGACATCCAATTTGTTGGAATCGATGATTATCAACGATGTTGGAAACTTGACGCCCTTGATGTCAATCTCCAAATTTTGGCAGACGAGATTGCTTCTGAGTATGGATCCCGGGGATTGTACCAGCATGTGTTTTCCCAAAATCGAGCAAGGAAAATTGTTTTGGGAAGCAAAACCCCGCGAAATAAAAGAGTGGGAAACCCAGAGTCAAATAAAATTACGGCGGGTATGTCGTTAACAAGAAACATACCAATGACGACTTCCGGGTCCTCTTGGGCTTCGTCTGCGGAGATGTGATGAACTTGCCCTTGGATTATATTGGGGGTGGAATACGGCTCCATGTAGTTTACTTGCGGCTGATATGGAGCTACGTGCTTGGTGTTCTTGGGACACTGTCGGGCGTAGTGTCCAGTTTGACCACAGCTGAAGCACGAATTGTTGCGCTAACAATCGTCGCGCACCGGGCTGGTCACGACATTCTTGACTTGTGTAGTAGTCTTGTTGACATTCTGCTGCCAATTGGGTTTGTACTCCACCTGAGTCTGTTGCCAAGTACGAGCCTTTTGCACTGGTTGCATATCCTTCTTTGGCTCGAATTTGCGCTTGTGGTCATTAGCAGCTGGCTTGTTGTCGTGTAGGAGCTTGTGTTCCCTTTTGGCGATGAGGGCCTTGTTCACCAGAGTCAGGAAGTCTGGGAAATCAAACATGCTGAGAGTGCACCTGAGATGCTGATTCAGGCCTCCAAGGAACCGATCGATATTCCGCTCTTCTGGGAGGGAATAGCAGGCTAGATGGTTGAATTTATTCAGGTACTCGGCAACGGTCATGCTGCCTTGAGTGAGAGCGAGAAATTCGCATTGCTTTATCTTCATGACTCCGGTGGGAATATGATACTTGCGGAAATGATCCTTGAATTTTGTCCAAGTAATTTCCTCGTCTGCAGGCCATATTGCTTTGGCATTATCCCACCATATAGCGGCAGCTCCTTCAAGATAATGCGTGGCGAAGGGAACCTTGTCTCCTTCGTCTGTGCGAGCAATTTCCAGTTTTCTCTCAATAGTCCTTAGCCTGTCGTCGGCGTCCAAAGGATCAGTAGCATGGCTGAAACTGGGAGGCTTGGTTCGCTGAAAATCTGACAGCTTGGAATGATGGCCATTCTGGTTTCCATTCCGCCCAACCATAACTTGTACACTTTTCAGTATTTCCAGCAGATCGTTGCTCCTTCTTTCATCAAACATTCGCAGGATTTGCTCGGTGGAAGGCGGTTGTGGCAGTGGAGGCGGAGGTGGCTGGTATGGCCCAGGGGAATGTCCTGTCTGTCTTGCGGAATGACGGACAGGGACATCCTCACCAGCTTGACTGCTGCTGCCTCCTTGCAGCATCCTATTTTTCGTTTTCCCAATACATTGCAACCATGATGAGAAAATTCCAAAATGGGGGAAATCTAATGACAAATCCCGGAAGAAAACATCAAATGAAAACCAAGTCGAATAAAAGAGTCCAACATAATTATACATAGTCCCAACATGAAAGTAAACATCGCAATGGGTCTACTACCCTCGTACATGAAACGACGCATCATGCCAAGTGCGATTACATCCATACATCATGCTCATGACTACCACGATACTCTAACGGTCTACTGCTCGGATGGTGCTGCTGCAGGCTCGTCTCCTAAGCCGGACCCATATCCTGAACTGATAGTAGAGACCTCCGGGGGACGAGAGGTGCACTGGAGCTGCCTTGAGGGCTCTCCCTCAGGTGCAGGCGGGGGATGGGATCTAAGCATAGGAGCGGCAGGAGTAGCGGCAAGAGAAGACCATGCAGCAGGAGCGCTGCGCGGGTTCACCGTCAGAGGGTTAACGGTACCCTGCGAGGTCGTCAGGGGAACGGAGGTGGGAGGAGCAGAAGTGTAGATGACAGCTGGAAGAGGGTTCCTTATACGAGCAGCAGCGAGAGCGGCGCGAGCGCGTGAGAGCTCCCGAGCTAACTCATAGTTAAGGAGATAACTAGCGGTGATGTAGCGTGCAAGGTGGCTAGTGGGACGATCGCACGCCGGATTAATCAAAGGAAAGCGGATACGCCCATTCTCGTGCAAAGATGGGTAGTAGAAAAGACCAGGGTGGGTGTCCATGCGAACCTCATTGTAGCGCAAATCTACAAGAGCCTCGATAGCAGCAAAATGAACCGCCTGAGATGGCGTAGAAGCAAGACCACCCTTAGACGAACGAGTGTAAGCGCCGGATGGGGAACTGTGGTGTAGAGTGACCTCAGCATAATACTCATACAATGCACCGGCCAGATGCTCGCGATACACCCGATACTCTGGATCAGCACCCTCTGGATAGAGTCGTCGCCACACGTTCTGAAGCAGGTGTGGCGATTTGCATGGAGTTGGCTCAGGATGGTAAAAGATCGGTACTAGTGCCATCTACACTCACAAACCATATGGTTAGTAATAACAAAAATTCAACATGCATGCAATGCAACAACCAATTTCTATGACTACTGCCACTCAAACGAAGCTATCTACCGTTTTACTAATGCACTACCAGTCTAGCGTGTCCTACAATCAGCGCGGCTCTGATACCAAGCATTGTGGCACCCCGGCTCACAGCAACCGGTTTACCCTGCATTGCCAGCCCAGAGATCGAGTCTTCTGGCAATACACAACAACATGGTACAGAAATAACCGCTTCATTGATACTAGCGGGATACAAAGGTCTGATATTACATCGAGATGCGAGGCCAAGTGGCACACACGGTGCTGCTGGACAGTATGTACATTATTTAATGCACATGGTTGGGGCCTCGATCACACGAACTACGCGGCAGCGGAAGAATGACGAAGTGGAACTCCATAGCATAGGGACACCGACGTGGACATGGCCTAGACACGAGATGCGCTCCGGTACGAATCAACTTGCCTGAAAGCTGGCATAACACGCCAGGTCAGTACATTGAATGTACTTGCAAGCTCATAGCAAAGATAAGCACGATGACAGACAATATCATGATAATTAATCAAGTTAAATTAATGCAAGAAATACTACAGATGCAATGCAGCCAAACAGTCCACCGAGTCACGCGGACTCGCTTACCAAACGGTTACCTCGTAACCAAACGGTGACCACACCGGGGTCACACCTGAAACCAAAAATCCATGAACACCTCGAGTGTTCAAGGTTCACCACGAAACAATGCATCACAACAATCTCTGAGTTTGCAAGATTAATTACAAAAGTTGATCCATGGTGTGACTTACTCCCGAGTCTTGCCCATAACCGAGGGCGCGGCTATCGATAGATTGAATACATTCTACAGAGGTAGCGCACTTTACCCACACTACGGAATACCTGGCCTCGCACTCCCATTCGGGTGGACCAAAATATTCCGACGAAACCCTTCCCTTGTCATGCACTCTCCCCGGCCACTCCGACCATCTCCCTCTCAGGGCTAGGTCTTGGGTGGCCCCGTGTCTACCAAAGACACCAACGTCCATCGTCGTGGCAAAACGGTCCCAAACAGGGACAAGGTACCATAAAAACAAAAAACGAGCACACAAGGTTATGTCAGCCTACTGGGACAGGGTATGCATGCCCATAACCTTCCTTCGCGGGAGGCACCGGTGAGAGCCACAACAAAGGACCGAATCAAGGGCTTCCCATTAGGTAAATGTGGTTGCACTGAATTAAAACCCGATTCAGTGGCACCATGATGTGATCAACATCATATTCAAGTTGAACTTAATCAGGTTTAACTTTGATAAAAACTTTTTATCAAAAACATGATATGAAAAATAATTTTCATGCAACTACTCGTCATGAAAGGCAAACAACTCATGTTCATGGATCAAACTTAACCACATAATTACCTTGCAACACTAAAGATCAAAATTCTCTGGTTATAACTCATTTTTATCAGCAAGCAACATTTTTATTAGTTCTTTATTTAAATGGAAATATCACTTAGTAAAATTACTACCATTAATTTCCATAGCAATATGCATAGTGCAAAATCTTACTCTACTTAACCAAACAAGTTCATTGCATGCAACCAGTAACTAAAGTAAGCATTTCTAACAGAATAAAGTAACTAATAATTTACCAAAATTATTTACCAAATTTTAACTGCAAATAGGAACTCATATTCAAGTAGAAAATCATAGATATTGAAATAACACCATCCAAATGCTGGTGTGGCTTGCCTTAGTGTAGAGGAGGATCACACCCCTCTTGGTTTCCTTCAAGACAAGCTTCTCCTTCTGAAAAATAATTTAAACCAAAAAAACTAAATGTCAAAACACATTCTGAAAATCACCAGAAATTCTAGACAGCAAGGAAAAATCCACCTTTTGGTGTGCTGCTAGAGCTTTCTGTAACAAAAACAATGCGAAAAGAATCAACTCATTTGGACTTATGGTTTAGAAATGGTGGCTGTTCAAAGTTTAGTCAAATTTCTGAATTAAATTTGAATAAACAAAAAATCCTGGGGGGGTGACGTCGAAGACGTAAAACGGGAGTGTGCCTCCACTCGTACCGCTTCGGGCGCGAGTGGTGAGGCTGACACTGGGCCCCACCAGTCAGGAGAGAGAGAGGGGGATCGAGATCAGAGGAGGGGCGGTGTTTCGCCGGAGCTCACGCCGGCGACGAGGGGGTCTGGGGCTAGGCTACAGGGATAGGATTGAAGCGGGGCTCAAGGCGCACCTGCCTGTACCCGTGGCTTGGCGAGAGGTGGACGGAGCAGCTCAGGGTTGAGCTCGCAAGCTTCGGTGGTGGACGGGGTTTGCCGGAGAGGTTGAAGACGGCGGTAGAGGCAGCTCCGAGGGCTTGGCGGCCTCCAAGCAGCACCAACAGACCACCAAGGCCCTGCCCAAGAAGTTGCCTGAGCTCGAGAGGCCCTAGAGAGCGGCAGATGGCCTGCGGGGATCGCCGGAGTGCTTGGGTCAGGGCGACGGCCAAAGGCCTGCCCGACTGAACTGCGTCGTTCTACGTGTTCGTGGTGGTTTGTGTGAGTGGTGCGTGGCCAGGTTTCGAGTCGGGGTGGCTTTATATAGCCGGGGCAAGAGCGGGGGACGTGTCACCACTGGAGCGCTCTGACACATGGTGAACGTCGGCGATAAGCTCCAACGCGAGGGGGCAAGGTGCTGCGTCGACTCAGGGCTTGCCCACGCTTGCGGACGCGCACATGAGGCGGTTGGGAAACAGACAAGCACACGCGCGCACTGTGGCGTTTTGGCCGCGACGCGCCCATGCTTGCTGCGGCGGATCCGGCGTCGGCGAGCGCCAGGGAGGGGTCAAGCTTGATGAGTCGAGGGTTGTGGCGTGGTGCGGCAGTCGGAGGCGAGCGCTGGAACGAGCACGCGCGAAACAGAGTGAAGGCGCCAGCTAGAGCCCGTCGAGACGCTGCCAGGCGCCGTGTCCTCGCGCGGTCACCAAGCTGGCATGGTCAAAACGATGGCCAGGAGCGGCCAAACCTTTGTATGCGCTCAACCGTGCAGTGTTACGTCTAGGAGGGTGATGGATCATGCCCAGGCCGACCAGACTTGACTCTGCCAAGCTGGCAAGTTTCTGGTCAGAAACTTGGTCGCCAAGTTTGGCCACCTTCTAGAAGGCCATTAGGGCTGATCTCCTGGGGTTTAGTGTTTCTTAGGAAGGTGTTTAAGCTCAAGAAAGCTCAAGGCCAAAAGCTAAAGGAAAAATGCACTTGTTGTACAAAGTGCATTTCTGGTCCAGAAGTGAAAACATTTTCTACAGCAAAAATATTACAAAAAGTGATGCAATATTTTTGCATGGGAAGTGTGCTAGGGTTCTCAAAATATTTAGGAATTATCTCAGATTTTTCTGAGCAAGAAAAATTGGGGTTGCTTTGGAGCACAAGGTTCTGAAGTGAATTCCAAAGAGAAAAATGAATATTTTTCTATTAGGAAAAATATTCATTGGATTATTTTGGGAATTTGTGGGAGGAATAAGGTAGATAGGTCACTTGGGTGAAAGCCAATGATATGCCCAAGTGACAAGTCCATTTGAAATGATTCAAAACCCAAATCAAATCAGGGCAAAAACCACGGTGAAAACCAAGTCCGGAAAAAGAGAGAAGGCAAGTCCGGCAAAAGAGAGAAGGCAAAATCCAGGCTCTCACACACCACCAAACCTTGTATTTCTGATAAATATATACCTATGTAACTAGAGATTATTTTTGGAAAAAATAAAGAGCAAACTATAAGGCAGCTGTAGTTCAAATTTGACCCGCTTCCTACTGAATCGGTGGAAATTTGTCTTTTTCACGAGAGGTGGATCAAAACTTTTGAAACCCAACCATTTTGTCAATTGTGCATTAAATATGTCCTAGTATTGTATAAAATTGATTTGGTCCAAATTTGCAACAAATATATGGTAGGTCCTTCACAAAAAACTCATTTTGGTCACACGAAAAATGGAAAATTGATTTTTCATCCAAAGAAAATGAAAACTCCCTTCGGCAGCATTGTTTGCCGTTCCAATATGAACCCTTGTGCACAATATGAGATCATTTTAACAAACTATGCCATGAATGTGGCCATAAGATTGATCATTTGACTTGAAAGCCATGAATCTTCACACAAGAGAGCTCATTTCTGAGAACACTTTTTTAAAAGAATTGTCGTATTACAAGTTTATTATTACTCCGGGTAACTTGGTCACATATAATGACACAATGCGAAGGTTTTCCAATTCTCTGATTTTTTGAATTTTCTATGCCCGTTTCAAAATGCGGTCAAAACGGCGGGAATTGCCGTTCCTAGCTAGTGGTTGAATCTTGGAATTTTTTTGGTTATTCTCTGATTAAATAGATACTTTTGTACCTAGAAATGACTTTTGGAAAAAATAAATAGCAAACTATGAGGCAGCCGCAGTTCAAATTTGACCCGCTTCCAGCTGAAACGGCGGAAATTTGTCTTTTTCACCAGAGGTGGATCAAAAGTTTTTACACCCAACCATTTGGTCAATTGTGCATTAAATATGGCCTAGTATTTTAGAAAAATGATTTGGTCCAATTTTGCAAAAATTATTTGGTAGGTTCTTCACAAAAAAACCTCATTTGGGGCACTCGAAAAATGGCAAATGATTTTTTCGTCCAAAGAAAATGAAAATTTCCTTAGGCAACATTGTTTCCCATTCCAATATGCACCCTTGTGCACAATATGAGATCATTTGAACAAACTATGCCATGAATGTGGCCATAAGATTGATCATTTGGCTTGAAAGCCATTGATCTCCACAAATGATAGCTCGTTTCTGAGAACACTTTTTTAAAAGAATTGCCGTATTACAAGTTTATTATTTTTCCTCGTAACCTGGTCACATATAATGACACAATGCGAAGGTTTTCCAATTTTTTGATTTTTTTTTAATTTTTTATGCCTGTTTCAAATGCGGTCGAAACAGCGGGCTTGACCGTTCCTAGCTAGTTGTTGAATCTTGGAAACCTTTTGATGTTTCTCTGATTAAATAGATATGTTTGTACCTCGAAATGAGTTTTGGGAAAAATAAAGAGCAAACTATGAGGCAGCTACAGTTCAAATTTGGCCCGCTTCCTGCTGAATCGACAGAAATTTGTCTTTTTCACGAGAGGTGGATCAAAGTTTCTGATACCCAACCATTTGGTCAATTGTATGTTAAACATGACCTAATAATTTAGAAAATTGATTTGGTTCAATTTTCCAACAAATATATGATAGGTCCTTCACAAAAACCCGATTATTGGCACTCAAAAAATTGAAAAATGATATTTTGTGCAAATAAAATGAAACCCCTGAAATCAACATTGTTTGTTGTCCCAAGATACACACATGTGCACAATATTGGTACATTTTGAAGCTATTAAAGGACAATATGTTGAATGTTCATCCTAAATAGGAGGGTAAAAAATACAAGAGAAGTAAAAGGAAAAGACAAAATTACATAAGCTCAATTGTGATAGGTGGAATCAGTGTGGAATGGATTGATGACATGGCAAAGATCCGTCCATCGCCCGACCTCCCCTTTCACTCATGCCCGAACCCCACCCGACCCTCGTGTCCGCCTCTCTCCCTCTTGCGCGAACCCTAGCGCTCCCCTCCTCCCTCCCGCCGCCATCTCCATCGCCCAACCTCCCGCCGCCACCTCCCTCCAGCGGAGCTCGCCGCCGTCCATGGCCTCCCCCACGCCCTCCTGCTCTCGCCCCTCCCCTTCGCCCCCCACACCCACAGCCGCCACCCTCTCCCTCCCTTAGATCT
>NC_057802.1:31214787-31234705 GCF_018294505.1 Triticum aestivum
GATCTCTCTCGCCCCTCTCGATCCCTCTCGAAGCTACCGCATCCCACCCTGCACCCTCCCCCTTCTACTCCCAAACCCTGCAGCCCGGATCAGATTCCTCGAATTCTGATCTACCAGATCAAAGTGGAGTGGGGGCGGGAGCGAGCTCGTTGGTGCTGGGCGGCCGCACGGCGGGGTCGCTGCTAGGGGCCATGCTCATGGTGCTCTTCAACGTCATTACCGCCGATGAGGCCTACGCTGCCGAAGACCATGTCCCAGCCGCGTCGCCCAGACGGCTCCGTTCTTCCCGATGCGGCCGTCTGCGACGCGCACTGCTGCCACCCGGTGAAGCCTGCCTCCATCAACGGTGATGCCAAGGCACTTGACGGCGTTGAGATCCACTAGCGGCGGGGAAACGCGAACGGCAGGGTGACGACCAAGGAGGTGGACGAGTACTGCCGCTTCAAGTTCAACTCGGCGGAGGGTGATGACCTGTACCTGGTTTTCGCCGTGGCCACTGCCCTGGCTCAGGTAATTTTTGCCCCTTTCTGAAGATACACGAGCCCTGATTTGGGATGGAGAAGAGTAGCATACTGAGTTTAGGAAATCAATTAGGTGGCACGACACCATACCTGGTGATCTGCTGGAGCTATGCACTGGAATACTGAGTCTTGTATGTTTGTTGTACCACAGTTCTCAGCTTTAAAATTGGCAGTAGGATATTGGCTTGCAAGAATCTGATGCACCTAGTAGTGCATAAAAACTTGCGTGCCATCAACACAAGCTTTAGAACACCGGGAAAATATTTGCATGTGAAGAAAACTTGAGTATGCTAGCACATACCATGACTGAGATGAACAATAACACACAAATTATGAATGTTCATTTCCTTCCTAGAAAACTTGAGCTCCACTTGTGTGTAATTCACTATCTTGAATGTTTCTGAATATCACTTTGAATATAAGTTTATGTTTCAGAAGGTGCAAACTAGTTAGAAATGATTGACAACCCATTTGGAGGAACTAAAACTTAATGAAAAGGATGTGGAAATGTACAAGACTGAGTAGGCACAAATTAAAAGGTCATGACCTTTTGAAGAAGATTTCATATTCAGTGCCTTTGTAACTGTTGTCTTTAGCCTGAAGCTTTCTATTCTTTATAAATTTTTCCATGTTTCTCATTGATTATGCTCCTCCCCGCAGTGGCGTCCAGACCAGCAGCCACCCTAGATCCTCTCTCCACACCATGGCCTATGGAAAGTGTATTTGTCTGCTAGACAGCTTACTGCTTGACATCTCACAGTCCACTGGATCGGCTGTGAGATCTCACAGTCCACAGTTTACAATCAGGCGGGGTTCAAGACCCATGAAGTGAAGGTGCGGTCTTTGGCAAGGAAGAGTAGAACACGGGAGACGGACTGGCCAGTTGGCACACCATGCCCTGCCGCCTCCCATGCCCTACTCATCCTCGAAGGAGTTTCCGACCTCGGCGGTGCCGGACGTTGGACAGCGAGAAGTAGGACGCGTGGCTGACGGTGCTCCCGTCGTCGGCCGCCAGCATGGCCACCACTTGTGTGGTCGCGTCCGCGTCCAGCTACGCACTATTGTGTCGCGAGCGACGACTTGAGCAAGGGCGGCGACCTTGAGCTTCAGCCCCGAAGACAAGCTCTCCCGCAGAGCGTTCACGCTCACGGTCATGGCAGATGTGGTGCCAGGTGGCAGGACGATGTGTCGGGGATATACCCCACGGTGTAACCCGCCGGATGTATGACCCGGCTGGAGCATGGCGACTCACTAGTGACCCGCCCGGAGCTTGGTGATTCACAAATAACCCGCCCGATCTTTGCAGCTCATTAGTAACCCAGCGAGCGGGTCAGTTGGACAACAAGGCCCAAAGCCCAGAAGGTCGGCTCACGTTATGATGGGCCGGCTTAAGAGGAAAGGGATGACGAATATTTCCTTTACGAGGAAGCAAGACCCAGACTTGTATTCAACTTGTAAGAGAAGATAGACTAGTCCTAATCCTACTAGGACTCCACATGTAACCCGCCCCTCTAACTTATATAAGGAGGGGTAGGGCACCCCAAGAGGGGAGAAGTAAATATTTGTTAAGGCTAGACACAACTAGGAGAGCCGGTTTACGGCGACTCCCTCATGAGCACAATGAGACCTGGCCACAAACAGCATGTAGGGCTATTACCGGATGATGTTTCCCGGAGCCCGAAGCTGTCTAAACCCTTGTCTTCTGTTGCGTCTCACGATTCCGCTCAACTACTCTCAAGCTACCACATAGATGCGTTGGCCTCACGACTAATCTGCCGTGACAATTCCACGACAGTTGGTGCCCACCGTGGGGACAAACTAGGTGATATCTATCCAAGTTTATTTTATTAATACATATTGTTTTCATCAAAGAACAATTACTCGGGTTTGCAATATTGTTTATGCAGGATAATTATTCACTTCAAGAGCGGCAGCGATTCGCCCGCATCTATACTGCCTCTAATGCTGCAGTTGTTTTTACCGTCCGCCTCCGCGGTTCGGTGTATATCAACACACTGGAGCTGCACCCTGTCTGCGTGAGCTGTTTATTGAGTGCAAGCAAGTCACTGCTCGGGTAGCCCGATTTTCCTTCCAACAATTTGAAGGCCAATTATCATATATTATCAGCCACCGTCTGCACTGGATGGCTCAATGGACAGGGGCACAAGTCACCGCCACTACAATTTGGTTAAACTTCAAAACAGCCAGTTGGAATGAACCATTGGCCGAGTTGCTGACACAGCTTATACGGGATCATTTATAACCCATTACAGTCATCTCAACATTCTGTGGATTCACATCGCGTTATCAATGCCAATAACACACATCTTATGTGATGGTCAAAATATGAAGAATCTCAGGACAACTCTTCGAGTCGTCTTAAGACTCGGGGGCTATGATGACATGACTCAGCAATGTTGCCAGTTTCAGCAAAATTCAAGAACTCCGGGTCGTTGGAAGGGAAAGATAACCCGACCCTGGAAGCTACTACCATATTGATAATAATGTATAGGCCGTCAAAAAATTTCCGGTTCGAAATGAAGGATTCTAGTTTAAAATCCGGCTCAAGGGAAATTTGTCCCTCACAAAGCTTTGAAGCTCTCAATATCCGGTTTAAAATCGCGGTTCAAGAAGAATTTATCTCTTGCAAAAAGTTAAAGGTTGCCGAAGAGGACCTGCTGCCATGATGCGCGGTTCAAACATGAGTATCCTGCCTTATTGGCTCATTATGGTCACTTGGGGGCTTCCTGCTCGTATTCGAAGCATAGCATTACTACTCTCTTGACCGAATATGTCACATGGGGGCTTCCTGTTCAAACATAGGCGTATTTGACCAAAGAGAACATAGCGTGACTACCCTCTTGACCACGTTATCTTGTTCAAACATAGGCGTATTCGACCAAAGAGAACATAACATTTCCGGATCATCTTGCATGTTTGCTTGCTGTTGCTCCAACCTCGTGTACTCTCGATAAGTCGTATTCGAACTTATCCAGGTTCAAACATCGCTTGGGTCATGTGAGAGCCGGCTTATAGATTGCGAGGATGAACCCAGGCTACTAAGCCGCCTTCATTGAAACTTGGTTAAACCTGCCTGTTGGCTTGCTGCTACTCCAACCTCGTGTACTCTCGATAAGTCATATTCGAACTTATCCAGGTTCAAACATCGCTGGGTTATGTGAGAGCCGGCTACAGAATGCGAGCATACTCCAGTGGCCATCATGTTAGTTTCATTGAAGTTTTCTGTCATCATACACATACATCATCATATATTGCATCATCATTACATCATCATAGCATACGTCACATGTGCATGGATACACTGGATTCTATGCCAGGAATCGGTCTTTAAACCAAGTTATATTATTCAAATCTTTAATAGCCAACATGGCTAGATTTTTATTATGGTTATGAATAACCAATACTATGATTGAGGTTTTCAAAGTCGCTTCAGCACAATGGCTATTATTTTATCAATGGATATAATTTATTCTACAATGGAAGGAATAGTCCCGAGTCGCTGCAGGCTTACGACCCGGCACTTGGGGGCTACATTATTCAAGTTGAGATTACATCAAATATGCAAGTCCCATGTCACTGCCAGCATGCACGATGGCATTTGGGGGCTAATGCAAAGTTATTGTTTGCTCACCTTATTAAAGACCTGACTCATCACATTGTAATGAGCCGGCCCTTGAGGGCTACCAATTGCTCCTGTCAAAAATTTCAAGGTACACAAGTCTTAAACCATTATATTGAAGGGTTCATTGCTCAGTTGGTAGAGGACAAGGCTCTTAACCTTATGGACGTGGGTTTAAGCCCCATGGTGGGGTTAGATCATATGATGTTATTTTCAATGAAGTATATATAAAGTCCCAGCTCAGTATTGTCTTGCTGAGCCGGCCCATGGGGGCTACAGTTGCTGTTCAAGTCTACATGATCATATCTATAAAGTCCCGCTCATTATTGCATAATGACCCGGCCCTTGGGGGCTACACTGGTTGAAGTTTTTATGAGCATAAAGCAATTTCAAGTCCTAGGTTGCTGCAAGCATGACAACCCGGCACTTGGGGGCTACATATATGGAATATTCAATTTGACTAGTGACTGAGATGAACAAACCGGATTTCTCCAAAGTTGCAGCATTTATATTGAAGCAAGTCTTAAGCTATCATTTTATTCTGTTCTTAAGACTTGGGGGCTACAAGTGATATCCATATAAAGGAGGAATGTCTTCGAATTCTCAGTTTGAGTAAATTAGGAAGATCAACTCTGTGACCCGGCGTTTGCAACAATCATGACCCGGAGTTTATAAACAGTCATGTCCCGGAATCATCAGTTTTTATAACCCAGCGATTTTTGGAAATCATAGCTCGGCAAGTTCTACATTTTCAAGCCGGCTAAATATCAGTTGAATATCTGAAGACCAATATTTTTGTCAAGTCAGAGCATTGAAGACCGACACAAATGGATTCTTTATTTACAATATTTCTTCTACAAGAAAGTTGATTATGAAGCCGGCCTATTGACCCGGATTCACTAGAAGGAGGAAATGACAAGGACTTAAGGATGATCAGGTGTCGGCTTACAAGAATATTTAACCCAGAGCACAACCTGTTAAATTTGTTCTTGAGTTATTTTGCAGGATCAGTTTAACATGGATAAATCCAAATTAAACTGGAGGCTAATGTCGGGGATATACCCCGCGGTGTAACCCGCCGGATGTATGACCCGGCTGGAGCCTGGCGACTCACTGGTGACCCGCCCGGAGCTTGGCGATTCACAGATAACCCGCCCGATCTTGGCAGCTCATTAGTAACCTGGCAGGCAGGTCAGATGGACAACAAGGCCCAAAGCCCAGAAGGCCGGCTCACATTGTGATGGGCCGGCTTAATAGGAAAGGGATGACGAATATTTCCTTTACGAAGAAGCAAGACCCGGACTTGTATTCAACTTGTAAGAGAAGATAAACTAGTCCTAATCCTACTAGGACTCCACATGTAACCCGCCCCTCTAACTTATATAAGGAGGAGCAGGGCACCACAAGAGGGGAGACGGAAATAATTGTTAAGGCTAGACACGACTAGGAGAGCCGGTTTACGACGACTCCCTCATGAGCATAATGAGACCTAGCCACAAACAGCATGTAGGGCTATTACCGGATGATGTTTCCCGGAGCCCGAAGCTGTCTAAACCCTTGTCTTCTATTGCGTCTCTCGATTCCGCTCAACCCCTCTCAAGCTACCACATAGATGCGTTGGCATCACGACTAATCTGCCATGACAATTCCTTGACACGATGCGCTATGGTGTGGAGGTTAGCTGGGCGTTGCCGCTTTATGTAGCGCATTCCGGTGAGGCCAAGCATCCGGGTGTGTAATTAAGTCGCTGGAGTTGGTTCCTCGGGCACCGAGCCTCTTAACGACGGCATACAAACGGACGACATGAATGCGGGCAGCTGCCACTGGCTGGGAATGCACTGCGCGATGGCGCGAGGGACGAGGGTTTTTGGTGTGCCAGGGTAGTCAGCTGTGGTTGTGGGAACGTTGGAGATGCCCTTTGCTCACATGCGACCCCACATGTCATTGAAACAGCAAGACGACCCGGCAGGGTCTCAGGTCCTGGGGATGCAGTTGGCCGCGCTACACCACTCCGCGGACGCGTCGTGGTGCGCGCGCACTTCGGCGCCCCGTGCATCTTCGACGAGCCCGGTGTTGATCTGCTGGTCGTGCCACAGCGCTAACGCCACCCTCGGCACACTAAAACCGACCGTGTAAAGCCACGATGAGCGTGTCGCTCCCGCATCCCTCATTTGAACATTCCGCGGAGTATCATTCGCATGTGGCCCTAGACCATGCTTGTATTTCCAATGTTGTAATTTGTCCGACATGCATACAAACAAACGGTTCGTTTAAAGTTTCACTTTACCTCCACTACGTGTCGCTTCTTGTCTTAGTTTTGACGTCCCATTCGGTTCATGCCCCGAAACATCTTGACGAGATCGATTGATGTTGCGAGATCAATTGCGTGTCGTGCAAGGAGATAAAGGTTTGGTCTGTTTCTATGATAGAAATGACCGGTGGGGGGGTCTGTGGGGATCAGAGGGAGTATATTGTATGTTCATAAGCGAAATGAACGTATTGTACCCACCCTAGTCCTCTTTCAATCAATCTCCGGACCCCGAGATGAAATCGAGAGAGAACGAGTGGGTGCATGTGTGATACCTAAGGCGGATTCAAAATTTTGAACCGGTGATCATAGCATCCACAAATCATATATAAAGGGTATTCAATGTTCGTTTCACTCTTGAACGTACAATATACTCCCTCCGATCCTCTCTAGTTTACATATAAGTTTTATGTGTAGTCAAAGTATCTCTACTTTGATCAAACTTACAGAAAAAGGTATCAACATTCAACAACGCCCAATCAATATTGTTAGATTCGTACGTACTCCTAGATTTGTATTCAAATAGACATGGTTTCCAATTTGTTTTCAACCATGTGAATGTTCTTGTTCTCGCGCATGCTCTTCCTACTAGGATTTCGCCACGTATAGCCAGTCCAATAGTAACTTTTTAAAGCCCCCTGTCCAATAGTACTAGTGGAGTACTGACAACATATGTAGTAGAGTATGCAGTGCTCATAATACTCCCCCCTTCCATTTATATGGGGCCTATGTGGAGGAGAGAGATGTGGAAAAGTAAGGGGAGTGAGCTCTCATGCAAGAGCCTAGCTATATATGCATTCCTAGTTAAATACAATAAATATGAAGAAAGAGATAGAGAGGAGATGGAAAAAGTACTAATACAATAGCCAACCTTATATTTTTTGTGGGAAATAGCCAACCTTATAGCCCACACTACTGTATGAGTGCATATAGATGATGGCTATAGATGACATGGTCGTTCCTTATAGCCATCGGCTGGCTATATTATTAACCATGCTCTAATGCGTTTTTCAAAACCGCCTTTGACTGTTGACAAGATTAATAGTACATGAGATGTATAATGTGAAAAATTGTATCATTGGAAGCTCCTTTCACATACGAATTTGACCGTATGCTTTGTGTAAGTTGCATCTCATATATTATTACTCTAACATTTGGTCAATGTTAGCCTCGAAAAACGCATTAGGCCCTGTAGATGGAAGGAGGGAGTAGTAGTGGAAGTGGATCCTCTAACGTAGGTATCCCTGCCTTACCCTCCCTTTCGTTCACTTACTGGTGGACCCCATGCTTGCTAGGCCCCGCATGTCAGTTACTCAATGGGTTCGGCCACGTCAGGGGATCCTCATCTGTAGTATACTCCCTCTGTTTTTATTTAATCCGCATAAAATAGAGGGAGTGGTAGTATAAATGACACGTGCGGGGGACGGGAGGGATGTCGGTTTGCTCTCAACTGTGGTCCCACAAGCGAGCGAAAACGCAAGACGAAGCGCATTCCATTAGGTGAGCGACGTGGAGGGTCCAGCGTGCCGGGGTGCAACGCGAACACGACAAGAGTGATGTACAGTCAAAACCGATTGACCGGTCGTCACCGGAACCACTATTCAAACCAGAATCTTCGCTGCTCGGCCTACGCCAGCCACTGCCCCAAAACCACACACCTCCTCTCCAGCCCATTCCCCCACCTTTCGATCCCCTAGCCTGCATCAAGCGTCCCCTAGTTCGCCGGAAAGCCATGGTGCGCCGCAAGATCACCTACTACAAGATGCTGACACCGGAACACCGCGCAGAAATCACGGCAGCGGTCGGCGCCACAGACCTCCGTTCCCAAGCTCGCTTTGCGGCGGGCCAATCCCCGAGTTCTCTGGAGCCAAGCTATGAGGAGGAGGAAGCCGATCCAATGTTCATGGTGGAGGTCGCGGCGCAGAAGGCCCCCGATGGTTATGAGATGATGGACGTCGACTTCGTGCTAGCATCCGGGTCCCCCATGGTGCAGGCGGATCAACAGTTCAACCTGGCGATACTAAAGGAGGACCTGGAGGCAGAGGCTCAACTCCACGCGGAGCGCATGTATGCCGCTGCCATCGAGGCTCTCCTGCAGGCGGAACCGGATGTCGTGGATGTGAACCGGGCGGCGGAGGCTCAACTTGCGGCGGAGCGCGCGGATGCCGCTGCCATCGAGGCCCTCCTGCAGGCGGAACCGGACGTCGTCGACTTAAACCGGGCGGCGGAGGCTCAACTTGACGCGGAGCATGCGGATGCCGCTGCCATCGAGGCCCTCCTGCAGGCGGAACCGGAAGTCCTCGACTTGAACCGGGCGGTGCTTTTGTCCATGCAAAGCGCCCGCACGCTCCGTGTGAACGAGTAGCTGGAGGCCGATGACAACCACGATGCGGAGACACAAGTCGGCAGCTACGGCTGGTTCGCGCCGACAGCCAAAGACGACGAGGCCGTCTCGTTCTGCGAGCAGTGATGGTTTTTATTTATGTTGTTGTTTTTAGGGATCTTTTGCTGTGTAAAAACATATATTGTTACGCAAGTCGCCTGACTTTCATCTTTTGGGCCAGTCTACCATTTCAGGCGGTTGGATGAATATCCTATGTCTCCTAACCCTTCTTCCGATCACCTCTTCTTCTTCCCCGACAAACCACCGCACGGGCCGTACAGATCCTCCCCAACATGCGATTGGATAAACATACTGTATGAACGAAAATTATGTGTCAGCGGTAGGATGGCTGAGTTTGGTTTGTTCACATGCGGTAGCACGTGTCAGTGAGGGCGCGTTCCCTTGGTTGGGTTTGCAGCGTGTAGGAGCGACTGTGTGAGGGTGTGGAGCGATCGTTTGAGGGTGCGGTGCGACCGCGACAGCCGTGCGCAAGTGTACCTCCTTTTCATTTTGAAAACTTTAGGCAAGCTTGGCAAAAATGTGTGGCGAAGTATGGCAATGCAAGGCCTAGACCCAAACAGGATAAGTACGTACGTATTAGGAGTACTAGTGTTAATAAAGAAAGGCGGGGTTTTCCTTCGCGGGATTAATCGATACAAATCCTCGTTTGACGTGTCAATTAATGCGTATTTTTTTCTCCAAAGCCCAAAGAGCTAACCATCTCACTCCTCATCGCTTGATTAATGCAGCGCCATGCAAACCAACCTTCTCCCTTACGCATGCATGCAAGGGTATATTAATGTCCTTGGTTGCTAGTATGAGGCAAACCACATCAATTTTGCCTCGATTAGTGTTAGTGGCCTTTTGCAAATTGTAATTTTGATATACTGGCTTTGTGTACAAAAAGAATGGAGGTAGTAACTATTTGACTTCCTTACCCATTGCGGTGACGTTGACGATATCTCGAACGTTGTGGTTTGGCGAAGTGCATTCGACGGAGAACACCATTGAGGGAGACCACGGTAAGTCGTTTGCAAGTGCCACCTGCAAGCCGAGACAACCGCCTTATTTGCATCCAGGAAGTCCGTTGAACCAAAGGACGCGTAAATGTACTAGTACTACTAGTACACAATAGCGTCGTCCGTCCAGCTTAGTGCGGTGAGGTGGTTTCTCGAAGAAGACGATGGAGAAGCGGACTCAGCGAAGAGTGAAATGATGGTTGATTCATCCGTGCTTTGTGATTTGACGCCTCAATGCTTTGTGATTTGTGATAGAAGGGACAGGGGAGTAGACTCTATGCTCTATACTGTACATGCGTCCAAGCACGGGAGCAAGAGGAGAGACGTTGCATTTTTCTATTCCTTCAATCAATCAATCAATCAAGGAGCTTCGGTTCAATCTTTTTGGCTTTGGCAGCACCGTCCACAATGGTTCTCATCGATGCCAAAAGCTATTTTCACATTTGGCTACACATTGTGGATGCCCTTAACCATACCACTTGGTTTTGCTCCTGTGTGCTATTTATACAAATCTCAATTATATTGATCTAAAAAATTATAGAATCAAGATTAGTAAAAAGGAGGTGATTTTGCCGCGCGGATGGCGGGGGAGGTTTCTTATTTTTAGAGGACGTTTCCCTGGCGGTTTGGTAACATGCGGTCCCACGTGTCAGTGCTTTACCAAGCTGATCCGCGTCCCACATGAGGCAGAACAACGGCAGAAGCAACACGTGGTCAACTTGAAGAAGATCAGGGAGAAGCGGATTCAGCAACGAGTGAAATCATGGTTGCTTTGTCCCTCCAACTTCTTTTTTAGCATTATTACTTCGTCCCTCCAACTTAACTGCGGGAAAGGTGCAGCTTTGTGATTTGACGCCTCATTGCTCATTACTACGCCGGCGCCATGACTGGGGTGCTTCACCCCTGCTGCTCTGCACTGTATTTCGGTATGGCACGTGGACCCGGTAGCATGATGTCCCACATGTTGGCGAATGGGACTAGAACATTTATGAAAGCGAGCGCTCCAGTCTTATGACGGAGGAGTACATGACACGGCAGCCCCGTGAACTGTCACTTGTACTGTATAGTACTATAGTTTTGTTGTTTCGCACGATCCATCGATACAAACCCGATTAAATAGGAAAGGGCGGGATTTTTCCCGCGCGGTAGATGATACTAGCCATACATTTCAAAGGCAATTTTAATGTATGCAAACTGAATAACAATATGATATCTAGTAAAACTAAAAACACATATGATTTATTGTGTTAGAGTATAGTAGTAGTGCTGTATTGCATTGTTGTTAGATGTAACATGCGAGAACGTATAGAGATGTAGTTTTGGAGGGCCTACAGAGAGAAAAGCGTAATATGGTCACCGAACATCAGAATACGCTCATTACGGTCACTATATACATTTTGCGGTGATTATACGGTCACTTGCTCACCGTTCAGCATCGGATTGGAGTCTGTTGACCGGCCAAATAGTCTGCATGGCACCATGTTGACTAGTTAAATTGACCATGTTCCTTGTGGGTCCCACATGGCAGTTCACATAGGAAAAAGGTCAGATAAACACAAATTTACGCAGGCGCGACAAGACTCCACCCCGTGCGCAGGAATCACCTGGTTGTGTATGTGCCTGTTAGGGCCTAATGTGTGCGCATGCACGTGTAGGTTGAACACTTGAGTGTGAGAGTGTGTGTTGGTCATGTGGTGTGTGCATGCATGCGTGCGTGCGTGCGTGGCTGCATGTGTACGTGTGAGTGTTGCGTGCGTGCATGGCTACATGTGTTCGTGTCAGTGTTGCGTGCATGCAGTTCGTGTGCATGCCTGCGTGTGTGTATAATCACCACACCAGCTCATGTGAGTTAAAACAGACGGCTCAGCATACCAATACAAGGCCACCTTGTCCGCTGCGCCCGCGGTCATGACTTCGAACCACCGTCCAATATTTTTTGTCGTTTGTTTTCATTCTTACTAGCAAGATGCCCGTGCGTTGCACGTAACATCAAGATGCATTTGTATGACTAGTTCATCTTGTGAGAGAAAAGGATGAATGAGGGAAGGCTTTATTTGCAAATGTGGAGCGGTGTGTGGGTACCTTTTTGCAAAATTGCCATAGTTTCCTTCCTATCCGTTAGATATAAATCAACTGGCCTATATTGCAGGATGGCAGGCACACCATCATCACGAACTCTATTTTTTATAAGAGTGTAGAAGGGTAGATACAAGCTGACAGGTGGGCCCAATGGTAGTGAGATAATGTGATGCAACACTAGAGGTGCCACGTGATGGTGACATAGACCGGGGGTAGGGTCATAGGCTTGACCTATAAGCCCTATCCAGGGTCGTTATCAAAGAAGCAAAGAAACCTAAAAGGCAACAGGAAGGGCCCTGCCAAGGCGTCGAGTGCCATCCACTCGACCTATCAATCACTCGGAGATCCATCCTTCCTGTAATCACTCGACCATACAAGGAACCACTCGACCTACTGAAGACCAGGAGTCGCCCAACACTGCAACGGTCAGGCGTTCACTCTGTAGTCTTTAAAGTCATTCATAGCATTTATTGCTGGCGTTACTAGTAATGCCCTATCTTTATGTACATTGAACCCCTATAACGGAGGGGAGCTGGGGTCCTGGCGCACTCTATATAAGCCATGCCCTTCCTCTGGGACAAGGGTTCGCACCCCCTGTAACATTCACACGCATAATCCAGTCGACCGCCTTCGGGCTCCGAGACGTAGGGCTATTACTTCCTCCGCGAAGGGCCTGAGCTCATAAAACTCGTGTGTACAACTTCGCCATAGCTAGGATCTTGCCTCTCCATACCTACCCCCTATTCTACTATCAGTATTAGAACCATGACAGTTGGCGCCGACCTTGGGGCAGGTGTCTTAGCGACTTTTTGGTGAAGTTGCGATTTTTCCGATTCCCATCATCATGGTTTCCGGCAGAGGTTTGGCTGAGGGCCGCGAGATCCATCTCGGCGCGCTCGTCTTCATCGCCGACGACTCCGCCTGGCTCCAGGAAGCTCCACTCGACGTCGAGGCGCTCCCCGTCCGCGGGGCAACGCACTTTCGCACGTGCGTCCGCGGCGTCCTTCTCTGACAGCAGTCGACCCAGTACCAGTCGGCTCCCGTGGTGACCTCGCTCCCCGCTGCATGCCGTCGCAAGCGATCCGGTCGGTCGCGGCTTCAGCGGTGGGTGAGGCATGCGGTGGCCCGTCAGTCGGCTACCCCACAAGTCGCGGCGATCGAGCCCGACGAAACTCTCTACGGCCTATTCGACCTGCCGACTGGCTCCGTAGAGACCGCATCCGAGTGCGATAGCAGCGATCCCGCGACAGAAGTCTTAATGGTCAACGGACCACGCAGTCCTCCTGGCTTCCCCCTCGACGACGGCAGTGATGGCAACGACGATCCGTCGCGTGCCCACGAGGAGTACCGCCCCGAGCCAGTTTCATCGCAGCAGAGGGAAGAGCTTCACCACCGCAATATGGATGCACTTCACACTCCCATCGTTGGGGAGACCCCCGAGGCTCGGGCCTTGGAGGAGGTGCGCTTGGCCAATTTGGCTGAACGCACTCGACTGGATAATCTCCAGCGAGCTCTCGATGAGCGCGCTCGGCAGCGGATCCCTGATTCCAGTCGGCGGCAGCTTTTTCCACCTCCACCGTAGGTATACCACACTCCGATTGAAAATCTCACTGCTGCAGCCCGTATAGCGGAGTCGATTCAGGCCTCCCAGTCGGAGGCTGGCCAAGGTTTGATGCAGATTCGGGCTTTACTCCGGGCAGCAGGAGAGCAGAATACAGCAGTATCTCAGTCGCGGAATAGGATTCACAGCAGGTTTGTGATGGCGGACACTGTTCAGTCGGCCCATAGCCCAAGATCGCCCCCAAGGCGTGAGGGACGTGAACCCCGGCAAGATCTGCACAGAAACCATGAGCAGTATGATCTTCGAGTCGGTCGTGATGACCGTCGTCGAGTGCTCACACCCCCTCCGAGGAGTGGGTCAAATATGCCTCGGCAATATGATGACAGACACCATCACAGTGGCGAGCGCAGAGGTCCAGTCGACCCCAGAGAGCCAGGCTTTGATGCAAGATCAATTCTTGTTCAAGGTCTGGTTGATAGAAATAGGGCACACAGAGAAGGCCGTGATCGAGACCAGCCGACTGGCAGCAGAGTTCATGTTTCAGGTCCTGAATGTTTCAGCAGAGCCATCAGGGCTGCGGTGATTCGTCCCAACTTCAGGTTGGCGACTGGAGTCAGCAAGTTCACTGGTGAGTCCAAGCCTGATAATTGGCTTGAGGATTACCGAGTGGCGATGCAGATCGGTGGCGGCAATGATGAAGTGGCTATGAAGCATCTTCCTTTGATGTTAGAGGGCTCGGCCAAAGCGTGGCTGAATCAGCTGGCACCTGGCAGTATATACAGCTGGGAGGAGCTTGCTCGAGTGTTCGTTAGAACCTTTGAAGGAGCTTGCAAACGACCAGCAGGGCTGACTGAATTGCAGCATTGTGTGTAGAAACCGAATGAAACTTTGGGGGATTACATTCAGAGGTGCACCACTTTGCATCACACAGTGGAAAACGTATCTCAACACCAAGCTGTTTGTGCCTTCAAGGAAGGCACTACTAGAAAAAGGGCTATAGATGGGATTGACACTAATGGCGCACCAGGCAAGCGGTGTGCCATTAGTATATATGGCGCACCACCTTCTGATACGCCATTAGAGTTAAAACTACTAATGGCGCACCAGGCGCAGGGTGCGCCATTAGTATCAATTTTTTTTTAACTAGTGCGCCTGTCCAAACATATTAATGGCGCATCCAGACACAGTGCGCCATTACTAGTTGCAACTAGTAATGGCGCACCTGTCCCAGGGTGCGCCATTAGTATCAAAATTATTATTTTTTAACTAGTGCGCCTGTCCAAACATACTAATGGCGCATCCAGACAAAGTGCGGCATTACTAGTTGTAACTAGTAATGGCGCACCTGCCCAGGGTGCGGCATTAGTATCAAATTTTTTTTTAACTAGTGCGCCTGTCCAAACATACTAATGGCGCATCCAGACACAGTGCGCCATTACTAGTTGCAACTAGTAATGGCGCACTTGGCCCAGGGTGCGCCATTAGTATCAAAAAGAATTTTTAACTAGTGCGCCTGTCCAAACATACTAATGGCGCACCACCAGAAGGTGCGCCATTAGTAACCTGGATTACTAATGGCGCATTTAGAGTTGGTGCGCCATTAGTAAGTGGGCAGCAACAAGATATTTTGGACAGCCTCTCCTACCCACACTCACTTTCTCCCCACTTCATTCTCTCCACCTCCTCCTTGTCTCGGGTGCCTCCTCTTTTTCACCTCATTTCCACCATAGATTCATTCAATTTAAGTGGTTAAATTACCTTGTTTTGATAGGTAAGTAAGGGGGAAGCTATATTTATGTTGTTCTCCCTACAACAATGTGCACATGCACTTTTTATGGCCTAGCTAGATCTATGTATGTTCGTGGTGTTGCATATGTTTGTGGTGTTGCATATGTGTTTGTGTTTGGAGGTGTACCGGTATTTGAAATGCGATAGTTGCCAATATTTTGCCGGAATGTTGATTCATTTCCGTTTCGGCGAGAATTTTGGCATTAAGCATTCTTTTTGGTCCTATTTTTAGGGGAAGTCATGCCAAATTTTTTCTTGGTTCTAAAATATCGTTTTGCTCTACCCCGCAGGTGACCATGGTCCGCATGATGACCGAAGGCATCGTGAATAGGTTTTTGAGGTCCGCGAAGGCCGAGATGCTTCAAAAGAACGAGACGGAGATAAGATGTCCGTGTCGAAGATGCAAGCTGAAGAGCCTTATTGCGGACCCGGAATCTTGGCAGGTGCGGGACCACCTGCTCTTGCGTGGTTTCATGGATGGCTATCGGTGGCAAGGTGATGAAGATGACTACGAAGTCGTCCATGGGGGCTGGGCAAGAAATGAGGAAGGGCAGCAAGACAACCACCGCGGCTCGGGCGGGCGAGAAGACGAAGAATCCCCAGGAGATGATCACGACGGTGATGCTGTACACAGTCATCATGTAGAAGATGCAGGACATGATGATGAGGAAGATGCCGGAGCAGACGACGGGCATGATCATGAAGATGATGATGCTGGCGGAGCAGACGACGCTGGACCATCGATGGGCTGCGTGCAGGACCCTCATATTCAACAGCTGCTTCTCAAGCAGACGGATAATGCAAGAGCTGCCGCCCGAGAGAAAGCCAAGCTGGATCAACTGGAGATAGACGCGATTACTCCATTGTATGAAGGATGCAGGCCCGAGGATACCCGCCTGAAAGTAACGCTCATGGCTCTGGAGATGAAGGTAAAGCACAAAATGACCAACGCATGCTTCGACGAGAACATGTCATTCTAGCACGAACGTCTTCCCAAGGGGAACAAGTGCCCGACCAGTTTCGAGGAGGCGAAGAAAATCGTGTGTCCTCTGGATTTACCGCACGTGAAATACCATGTGTGCATGAACAATTGCATCATTTATCGGGACGAGCACGCGGAGTCTACCATATGTCCGGTGTGCGGCGTCACTCGATACAAGAAGAGGAAGAAATCTCCTCGAAAAGTGGTGTGGTACTTTCCGATCACTCCTCGTCTGCAGCGGTATTTCGCGGACCCTAAGGTAGCAAAGTTCCTGCGTTGGCACGCGGATAGGGAGGGGAAGAAGCGAGAAGATGACGCAAGTGATCCGGAGATAGATAAAAAAGACAAGATGCTGAGTCACCCTAAGGATGCGAGCCAGTGGCAAGCGTTGAACTTCGAAGACCTAGAATTTGGGAACGATCCAAGGAACATCGTGCTGGGCGCGAGCACCGATGGAGTCAATCCATTTGGCAGCCAGAGAAGCACACATAGCACCTGGCCTGTGTTTGTGTGGATGTACAACCTTCCCCCCTGGTTGTGCATGAAGAGGAAGTACATTCACATGAGTATGCTAATTAAAGGACCAAAACAACCAGGGAACGACATCAATCTGTATCTGGGGCTGCTGAAAGAGGAGCTTGACACGCTGTGGAAAACGCTAGCCAATACGTGGGACGCCGCAGAGAAAGAATATTTCCCTATGAGAGCCGCACTGCTCACGACGGTGCACGACTATCTCGGTTTCGGATATCTCGCGGGGCAGGTGGTCCACGGATTTTATGGATGCGTCAGGTGCATGGATGACACAACGTATCGCCAGCTAGATAGAGATCCCGGGTCTTCGAAAACCGTGTTCATGGGACATCGAAGGTGGCTTCGCGACGATGACCCGTGGAGGAAACGCAAGGATCTGTTCGATGGTGAAACCGAACCCCGAAGACGCCCGCGTACGAGGAGCGGCGAGGAAATAGACGAGCTGTTGAAAAATTGGAAAGACTGCCCACTGCCGGGAAAGAAGCAAAAGGCGCCAGAGCCGGGAAAGAAGCGAAAGGCGCCAGAGCCGCTGCTGAAGGTATGGAAAACAAGGTCTGTTTTCTGGGACTTGCCGTACTGGAAGATCCACCGTGTGGCTCACAGCCTTGATGTCATGCATATCACGAAGAACGTGTGCGAGAGTCTGCTTGGTACCCTGCTCAACATGCCAGAGAGGACCAAAGATGGGCCGAAAGCAAGGGCAGACTTGAAATCAATGGGCATCAGGCAGGAGCTTCACGCTATATATGATGATGATGATGATGATGATGATGATGAGGCGAAGCAGGACACGGAAAGTCGTCGCAAAGGCAAAAAGGCCAAGAAGATCGGAAATGACTACCCTCCCGCGTGCTTCACTCTAAGTCAGGAGGAGATCGAGCAGTTTTTCACCTGCCTCGTAGGAGTAAAACTTCCTTACGGTTACGCGGGGAAGATAAGCAGATACCTAGACCTAGCGAAGCTGAAGTTCAGCGGGATGAAGTCTCACGACTGTCACGTGCTGATGACGCAGATACTTCCAGTTGCAATCCGTGGGATCATGGACGCGCACGTCCGTGAAACGCTATTTGGCCTATGCAACTTTTTCGACGTCATCTCTCGGAAGTATGTTGGCGTGAGGCAACTCAGAAGGCTACAGGAAGAGATCGTGGTGATACTATGCGAGCTTGAGATGTACTTCCCGCCCGCATTCTTCGACGTTATGGTGCATCTGCTGGTCCATATCGTGGACGATATCATCTAACTCGGGCCGACGTTCCTGCACAGCATGATGCCGTTCGAAAGGATGAATGGTGTCATCAAAGGATACGTTCGCAACATGTCACGTCCAGAGGGAAGCATAGCCAGGGGCTTTCTGACTGAAGAGTGCATCTCCTACTGCACGAATTATCTAGGCATCGAGAACCCCGTTGGTCTGCCCATCAACAGGCACCTCGGCAGGCTCGCTGGATGGGGTCACCGTGAGGGTCGCCGCGAAATGCATGTCGACTTCGAGGGTCGACTCGCCGACTTTGAAAGAGCAAACCTAGTCGCGCTACAACACATAGACGTGGTCGATCCTTGGGTGGTAGAGCACAAAACCTTTATTAAGAAGACGTACAATGACCGAGGCCAACAGAGGACGGACGGAGATATACTCAAAGAGCACAACTCATGTTTCACGCGTTGGTTCAAGCAGAAGCTTCTCTCGTACCCTTTACATGAGGATTCTTCCGCGGAAGAACAACTCATATTCGCCTTGTCACAGGGCGCCGAGCACAACCTGATGACCTATGAGGCGTACGATATCAAAGGCTACACATTCTACACCGAGGCCAAGGACATGAAGAGCGATGGTTATCAGAACTCCGGGGTAACGATGGAATCCTACACCGGTAACGACAAGGACAGATACTACGGAAGGATCGAGGAGATCTGGGAGCTGAGCTACGCTGGAGAGAAGGTCCCGATGTTCCGTGTCAGATGGGCCAAGAGCGTCCTAAAAGTAGACCGGTATTTCACCACCATGGTTATACCCGAAGCCAAATCCAAGACCGCAGGCGCAAACGTCACCGCGAAAAATGAGCCATGGGTACTGGCTTCCCAAGTGGACCAATGCTTCTTCATTACCGACCCGTCAAAGCCCAGTCGTGTTGTCGTGAGGAGAGGCAAAAGGAAGATCATCGGAATGGATGGAGGAGCCAATGAGCAAGACTTCGACAAGTACGGCGACCCGAGAATCGAACATGACGACGATGATGAAGTAGCAGCATACACCACAAGAAGAAGCAGGACCACCCTACCTAAAGGACTTCCGTTCCACAGAAGAACTCCATTTGCGAAAAAGAAGGGCAAGAAGATTGTGAATAGATAGCTAGCTAAGAGATCGATTGGATTTAAATCGTAGCCTTCATTTCTCGATTGTATTTCATGGGCACTTTTTGAACTATCATGAATATTTTTAAATTTCATGGACACTCGATCTCGATCCCCCTCCATCTCGATCGCTATCCCACCTCGCCAGATCCGGTCCCCCTCGCCGCCGAGCACCCCCCGGTCCACCGGCCCCCCGCACCCCGCGCACCCTCCCCCGCTCCACCGGCATTACTGTTTGATGATATTTTTTAAATAATTATTACTGTCTTATAAAAAAATATTACTGTTATGATTTAAACAAGTTTGAACATATTTAAACACAAATAAATATCAAACAGCATTTTAAATGCATAAAAAAAAATTGTGGAGCCTGGGAATCGAACCCAAGACCTCCTGGTGTGAGAACTGGCTGCTGACCAATCGAGCTAGTACAGGGAACTTGGTGTGGATCAGGTCAGGTGGAAGATAACCTGTTGGCTCGAGCATAAATAAAAAAAATACTAATGGCGCACCAGGGTGTGGTGCGCCATTAGTATGGACGTACTTATGGCGCACCGAGGGGTGGTGCGCCATTAGTATTGTGCCCTCGCCCTCGCCTATCCCCGGCCCAAACCTATCCCCTCTCTCTCCCTCGCCCTCGCCCTCGATCCCCTTCCCCTCTCCTCTCCCGACGCCGCTGCCCCGCCGCCTTGACGCCGCCCCGTCGTCCTCGTCTCCGCCCCGACGCCCCGACGCCGCTGCCCCTTCC
>NC_057802.1:31234913-31294498 GCF_018294505.1 Triticum aestivum
CTCCCGACGCCGCTGCCCCGACCTCCTCCTCGCCCCTCGATGTCGCCCTCGATCCCCTTCCCCTCTCCTCTCCCGCCGCCACCGCCCCGTCATCCTCGTCCTCGCCCTCCTCCTCGTCCGCGCCACCGCCGCGCCGCTCCGACCTCCTCCTTGTCCCCTCCGGCCTCCTCCGCCTCCTCAGGTACTGCCCCACCTCTCCCTCCCCCTCCGGCCTCCTCCTTCCTCTTTGAATGCTTAATGTGGAACACAACTTACACTATATGCTATACGAGTAGTATGTTGCTATTTCAAGAACACTAGAACGAAGAGTATGATGAATAAGACCACCAGGAAGAGGATGAGCATATTCTTCTGGTGATGTTTTGTGATGGACTGACACACTTGTTGAACTAAATTCATATATAGTCTGACGAAACTGAAACTCCAAAATTGTATGTGCTCCAAACTGTTCCACCTAAATATTTTTTCAACAACCGGCAAGAAAGCTGCCTAAACATCAAAAGATGCAAAGTGGCTAACATCGGCCAGAGATAGTCTGAACTTGCTTTACCGATACATCAAACTGGTGCAGCAGGGCTGCAGGAGTCAGTCAGACAAACAAGCACCAGAAAGAAGAACTTGAGCAGAGTGTAGGACTACCACCTTCTCACTATAAGTCTATAACACAACATGCATGTAGCAAGTGAACATTACTATGAATCATTTCTCCAATTGTTCAGAAAATCAATACAACCGAAATCTAAAGTCGACTGCACTTTCGAGGAGACAGTACCCAATTAACACCAATGGTGTTCTAAAATAACAGATTTAGTTACATAGCTACAGCTATAATTCAGTTACGTCAAAGTTGAAGTTCTAGAAAGAGCAGAGCAATAGAGATGTTTCTAAAAAATCTATAATCTAGTCAGAAGTACCCAAATAACATCCGTGGAATACTCAGACGGTAACATGTTTAGTTACAATACTACTCCAGTAGTAATCTACACACAAAAAGCAACTATGGAACAAAACAACACAGCCAGGGTAGTCAGGTTAGCTTCAAAAATGTTACGGCACTTATTCTGGCAGTCACAGGAGCTGACGGAGTAGTCCAAACAACAGTGGAGAAAAAATTAGGTATAAAAACAGTAGCAAATAAAAAAAGAGTAGCAAATATAGCTAGGGAAAAAAATTTAGGTATAAAAACAGTAGCAAATAAAAAAAGCAGTAGCAAATTAAAAAAACAGTAGCAAAAAATTAGGTATAAAAACAATAGCAAATATAGCTAGGGCAATTTTGTTTAGGTAAAACAGTAGCTACAATTTGTAAAAAGCATGAGCAACTGATCTGATTCAACTCATCCTCTCTCGATCTGCAGGATACAAGTGGAACAAGGCAGGGGCGTAGGTGCTTGCTACTCAGGCACGGCGGCAGAGGCAAGCACACGCTCCTCTCCCAAGGTACCAACCCCTCTTCCTCTCCCCCTATATATACTGTTGTCCAGTACATTTTTTTGCTCAATTTTCTGCTGTCCAGTACATCTTGTTAAAATTGCTGCTGACCAGTACATCTTTGCAATATATGGTGATGTGTACCATTCTTGATAGGATGTATCAATTGTAGTAGATGGTCAAGAAGATGTATCAATCCTTGACAGGCCAATGTATTTTCCATGTTGTGATGGAGGCCTTTTTTGCCTTGTCCACCCGAGAGGCCCTTGAGTTTGCCGGAATGTCGATTAACTTCCGTTCCGGCAAATTCGGGTACTCCATATGTCCTATTTTCAGCAAAGGTCATGCTGAAATTTTCCGTGAATTTTAGCATGACTTTGCTAAAAATAGGACATATGGGGCACTTCCGACTAATGCATGGGCCGGGGTATCTTAGTACTTAATTAAGTAGGATCAACTGCCTCTTGTGTTATTCATATAGAAGTGTGATATCTACTCATAGTTATTACTAATGTCAGTTGCTCGTCATCGATAAACCCTAATCTGGTAGGATGACCTACTAAAAAAGCCCATACCACATATTCTATTTGGATGGGCGTGTTTTCAACACACTGTGGATTATCTTATTGGACCCAACAGAGATGATGTAGTTTTGAATTATGAACATAGGAAATGTCGTCATCGGACGACGAAAGTCTCTCGGGGGAGTGCGACTGGTGCCACGACGGTCGAGGTCTGTGCGACAGGCCTCACCTGGACGATGATCGGCGCTTCAGCATTAAGCTCGAGGAGACCGTCGAAGTTGAAACGGTACGCAACAACGACAAGTGTTTTTTTCATAATTAAACATGACTTCAACTATTCCAACGTGTAATTTCATTTTTTACAATTCGAGTATAGTTTATCCCATGCCATGCAAGACGCTATGTCTTGGAGAGGATGGATTTTGAAGATCATGAAAATTTTGAAACGAAGAAAATTCACCTAAGGACACATCATGATGTGGATTTTGAAGTAAATCTGTATAATGCTGAGAGCGTAACCCATTTTGGTTGCAAAAATTGGGAAGCATTTTGCAAGATGTATGGTTTTGATGAGGGTATGCTTGTCACCATGGATCTTGGTGATCTTGGCATCGACCAAGACAATATGGACATTTGGGTCCTTGTTGATACGCCTCCAGTTCTACCGCTATGTGAGTTTCTCAAACATAGTTAATTATTAACTAATCTATATTTTTTATTTCAAAATAGTTGACAACTTATTTCCATTGACAGCTTATTTTGATTGTTCAAAAAATGTGCGGAAAATGGTAGACAAAACCCACTACACCGATGGCTCCGAGTTAACTTATCAGGAGAAAAATCATCTGGTCGGATTTTGTACTGATCTTGAGAATTACAATATCTACAATCAAACTCCTCAACATTATGGTCAATACGTGCCACTAGTGCACGTGTTGAACTACGGTAACTACCATGGAGATACCCTGGTAAGATTTCTTACTATTACGACATCCGTGCATCTTTTGCATACTTCTAAAACTAGTACATCATTGCTAACTATGAAGTTATTACTATGTTTTTCAACAGAGAATCCCAGAGGATTGTGTGCCTCATTTGATGTATCAGAGTGGCAGCCTTCAAGTTTTGAACTTATATCCAGGTCATCCTACAAATCTCAACTGTCCATACCGGATTTCTAGAAGAAGTGGAGACATGCTAATTAGAGAATGGAAAAAATGTATGGACAGTCGGAAGGAGGTTCTTGGAAGCAAAAGGAAGCGCCGCGCAAGAATTGGAGACAGGATGATCTCCATTCTCCATAATGGAGAGTCAGGGTCTATATTGTTTTATGCTATTTTACCTTAAATAGGGTATTTTAGGTCCTGCCTAATACTGATGATCATCTGCTAAGAACAATTAAGTAGGGTTGGTTCGATGACTATCAGGATGATGATCGTATGACTTGTTATTAATAACGAGTAGAAGTTGTATGATGATGATTAGTAGGACTTGTTAGGATTAGTATTAATTTCGACAAACTCGCTACTCGCGGTCTCGAGACTTGTAATGTTCTATCTTTGTTCGGTCTTTTGATTTCGGAGACTAATATGATGAATTGTATTCGGAGACTAAAATGATGAATTGTATTCAGAGACTAATCTTCTATTGTATTCGATGAATCTGTTGTTGATGTGTGCTGTCTATATTTTGTCCAATTATACATTTTGTAACCTGTGCAAAAAACAGAAAATAAAAAAATAAAAAAACCTAATATTCATACTAATGGCGCATCACATCGTAGTGCGCCATTAGTATGCCAGAGGATACTAATGGTGCATCACTAAACAGTGCGCCATTAGTATGCCGAAGTTACTAATGGCGCATCCATTTGCTGTGCGCCATTAGTATGCCAAAGCACCTGGGTATAGATGGCCCCCTGGGAGGCATACTAATGGCGCACTGTTGTATATACTAATGGCGCATCTGGGGTGCGCCATTAGTATACCAGATACTAATGGCGCACCAGTGGTGCGCCATTAGTAAAATATACTAATGGCGTGCTACTAATGGCGCACCACTAATGCGCCATTAATGGCCAAATTAGGTGCGCCATTAGTAGGCCTTTTCCTAGTAGTGACTCGTGAAGTATCGGGAGCTAGTCCTGAAATTCGGTCGGACAGGAGATATGTCTTTGACTCGGATGATGGAGATAGCCACTCGGTACGCTAACGGGGAAGAAGAACACCGACTCCGCAGCGGGAAAGGCAAACCAGTCGGCCAGGGCACTGGTGGTACTTCCGATCGGAAACAAAAGCGTAAAGCCGAGCCAGCCGCTCCTGGTGATGCTCTAGCTGTGGTTCAAGGAAAGTTCAAGGGGAAGCCCAAAGGGCCCTGGACCCCCAAGAAAGTAAAAGATCAAGCCGGAAATGATGTGTTGGATTTACCGTGTCACATCCACACCAAAAAAGATGAAGAGGGTAATTTCATTTACCCCAAACACACCACTCGACAGTGTCGACTCCTGATCCAGCAGTTCCGAGAGAAACAACCCAGTGACAAGGAGAAAGGGTCGGACAAGAGTGAGGATAAGGAAGAAGATGTTGATGGTTTTCCTAACATCAACTCCACTCTGATGATTTTTGCTGATGTTGAGAGCAAAAGTCGATTGGAAGTCACCAACAGAGAAGTGAACATGGTTGCTCCGGCAACACCCAGTTATTTGAAGTGGTCTCAGACTGCCATTACATTCGACCAGTCTGATCACCCAGCGCGTATAGCCACCCCTGGGAGGCAAGCGTTGGTGGTCGACCCTGTGGTAGAAGGCACTCGACTGACCAAGGTGCTAATGGATGGTGGCAGTGGCCTGAATATCCTTTATGCTGAAACCTTGAAGGGGATGGGCATTCCGATTTCCAAGCTTAGCGAAAGCAATATGAGTTTCCATAGTGTTATACCTGGCAAGAAGGCTCAGTCACTCGGTTAGATCGCCCTTGACATGGTTTTCGGTGATTCGAAGAATTACCGCAAAGAGAAGTTGACATTTGAAGTTGTGTATTTCCAGAGTGCTTATCATGCTATTCTGGGCAGGCCTGCTTATGCACATTTTATGGCTCGGCCATGTTACGTGTACCTCAAATTGAAGATGCCCGGTCCCAGAGGAGTGATCACTATCACTGGCAATCGGCAGAAGGCAGAGGAATGCTTTCAGAAGGGTTCTAAAATTGCTGATGCACAAATGGCAGTAGTTGAATTGCAAGAGTACCAGAAAAACGCAGATCCGAGTGATTTGCTCTGAGCCAAGAAGCCTGCTATAGACTCTGCATTTCAGTCGTCCGGTGAAACGAAGCCGATTCATATTCACCCGACCGATCCCAATGCTACTCCGACTCATATCTCAATGACACTCGACAGCAAATAGGAAGAAGCGCTCATCCAGTTCCTCCGTGAGAACAGGGTCATCTTTGCATGGAAACCTTCTCACATGCCGGGTGTACCCAGGGGACTGGCTGAGCACCATTTGCGAGTCGATCCGAAAGCAAAACCAGTCAAAGAACATCTTCGACAGTCCGCCGTCCGAGTGGCTTGCCAATGTTGTCATGGTCCCCAAGAAGGACGACTCGCTTCGCATGTGCATTGACTTCAAGCATATCAATTGGGCCTGCCCGAAAGATCATTTTCCTTTCCCCCGCATCGACCAAATCGTCGACTCGACTGCGGGGTTTGAGCGATTGTCTTTTCTAGACGCCTATTCCGGGTACCATCAGATCCGTCTGTATGGGCCCGATGAGATAAAAACAGCTTTCATCACTCCATTTGGGTGCTTCTGTTATGTCACCATGCCATTCGGCCTCAAGAACGCCGGAGCCACATTTATGAGGATGATTCAGAAGTGCCTGCTCACTCAAATCAATCGGAATGTGGAAGCATATATGGATGACATCATGGTCAAGTTGCGCAAAGGTTCCGACCTGCTGGCTGACCTTGTTGAAACCTTTGCCAACCTGAGAAGGTATGATATCAAGCTAAACCCGTCGAAGTGCACATTCGGAGTCCCGGGTGGGAAGTTACTCGGGTTTCTCGTTTCCGAACGGGGGATCGACGCAAACCCGGAGAAAGTTGGTACCTTCCTCCGAATGAAACGCCCTGTGCGCGTACATGACGTTCAGAAGCTCACCGGATGTTTGGCCGCCTTGAGTCGATTCATTTCTCGTCTCGGTGAAAAGGCCTTGCCTCTTTACCGACTGATGAAGAAATCTAACAAGTTCGAGTGGACTGATGAAGCTGATGTAGCGTTTGCAGAGCTCAAAGCCCTGCTTTCCACCCAGACGGTGCTTGCTTCCCCAATCAACAAAGAGCCTTTACTGCTTTATATTGCAGCCACTGGACAAGTTGTCAGTACAGTACTCACGGTCGAGCGGGAGGAAGAAGGAAAAGCTTATAAAGTTCAACGCCCAGCATACTATCTTTCTGAAGTTTTGACTCCATCCAAGCAGAGATATCCGCATTATCAGAAGCTTGTTTATGGAATCTACATGAGCTTGAAGAAGGTTGCACATTACTTCTCTGATCACTCCATTACAGTCATCAGCGATGCACCATTATCTGAAATCCTGAACAACAGGGATGCAACTGGTCGAGTGGCGAAGTGGGCGATTGAACTCCTTCCATTGGATACCAAGTTTGAGGCAAAGAAAGCTATCAAGTCCCAAGCAATCGCTGATTTCCTTGCCGAGTGGATTGAGCAGCAATTGCCGACCCAAGTTCACTCGGAGCATTGGACCATGTTCTTCGATGGCTCCAAGATGCTGAATGGTTCCGGTGCTGGGGTGGTATTGGTGTCCCCCCGAGGAGACAAGCTCAGTTATGTTCTCCAGATTCACTTTGATTCTTCCAACAATGAAGCTGAGTATGAAGCACTCCTATATGGGTTGCGTATGGCCATTTCACTCGGCGTCCGTCGCCTCATGGTCTACAGCGACTCAGATTTAGTGGTTAATCAAGTGATGAAAGAGTGGGACGTCAGAAGCCCAGCTATGACAGGTTACTGCAATGCGGTGAGAAAGCTAGAAAAGAGATTTGTGGGGTTGGAGCTCCATCATATACCCGGATTGAAAAATCAAGAGGCTGATGATTTAGCAAAGATAGGTTCCAAGAGGGAAGCCATTCCCAGCAATGTGTTTCTGGAACATATTCATACACCTTCAGTTCAGGAGGATCCTTTCACTAAAGAGCCCCCACAACCAAAGAGTGCCACGGATCCGATTGAAGTCGAAGTCCCAGCCGTGGTCGACTTGATCATGGAGGCTTTGGTCATTACTCCTGACTAGATTGTGCCATACATCGCGTACATTCTTAGGAAAGAACTCCCATAGGATGAAGAAGAGGCTCATTAGATCGTCCGTCGATCCAAAGCCTTTACTGTGATAAGAGGGCAGCTGTTCAGAGAAAGTGTGACTGGAGTCTGCCAGAAGTGCATAACACCAGAAGAAGGTCGATTGATCCTCAACGACATCCACTCGGGGACCTGTGGTCACCATGCGTCCTCTCGAACCATCGTGGCCAAAGCATACCGAGCAGGATTTTATTGGCCGCGAGCAAATGAAATGGCAAAGGAAATAGTAGACAAGTGTGAAGGTTGTCAGTTCTACTCCAACATGTCTCACAAGCCTGCATCTGCTCCGAAGACCATTCCACTCGTCTGCCCTTTTGCTGTCTGGGGATTAGATATGGTTGGACCTCTGAGGACTGGCAGGAGTGGCTTCACTCATGTGCTCGTGGCAGTTGACAAGTTCACCAAATGGATTGAAGCCAAACCTATCAAAAATCTTGAAGCCAGTACTGCTGTCAGCTTTATCAGAGGGTTGACATTCAGATATGGTGTGCCGCACAGCATCATCACTGACAATGGGTCGAACTTCGATTCTGATGAGTTCAGAGCTTTTTGTGCTTCCCAAGGCACTCGAGTCGACTATGCTTCAGTCGCCCATCCCCAGTCAAATGCACAAGCCGAAAGAGCAAACGGATTGATTCTCAAAGGATTGAAACCCCGACTTATGCGTGATCTCAAGCATGCAGCAGGCGCCTGGGTCGATGGACTTCCGTCAGTACTTTGGGGTTTGAGGAAAACTCCCAATCGGTCGACTAGCCGAACTCCATTCTTCTTGGTCTATGGAGCTGAAGCTATACTTCCGAGTGACTTGCTTCACAATGCGCCCCAAGTCGATATTTTCTCAGAAGCTGAAGAAGAGCAAGCACGGCAAGACGCAGTGGACCTCCTGGAAGAGGAAAGATAGATGGCCCTGATTCGGTTGACCATTTATCAGCAAGACCTGCGTCGGTTCCACGCCAGGAACGAGAGAGGTCGAGCCTTTCAGGAAGGAGATTTGGTTCTTCGAGTGGATCAGCAGAAACCACACAAGCTCGCCCCAGCTTGGGAAGGTCCCTTCATTGTTACCAGAGTGCTCCACAACGGAGCGTATTACCTCTACAACATCGGACACAAGAAAGACGAGCCACGCGCTTGGAATGCGGAGCTGCTCCGCCCCTTTTATACTTAAGCACTCGGTCTGTCGAGATGTAATAAGAAACACTGTTTAGTTTGGTTATCAAAGACAGAGTTTTACAGTTATCTAAACATGATTGCCGTTGAGTATTCTTGTGTTTAAAATCCCCCAGTGGGTGACTTAGCTGCGAATCCGTTTTGCCTAAGTTTGAAAAAATTCTACCGAGTGTTGAGCAAGCCTCTCACTCGGGGGGCTTAGCTGCGAATCCGTTTCGCCTAAGTTTAAAAAATCCTACCGAGTGGTGGGCAAGCCTCTCACTCGGGGGCTTAGCTGCAGTCCAGAACTCGCCTAAGTTTAAAAAAATCCTACCGAGTGGTGAGCAAGCCTCTCACTCGGGGGCTTAGCTGCAGTCTAGTACTCGCCTAAGTTTAAAAAAAATCCTACCGAGTGGTGAGCAAGCCTCTCACTCGGGGGCTTAGCTGCAGCCCAGTACTCGCCTAAGTTTATAAAATCCTACCGAGTGGTGAGCAACCCTCTCACTCGGAGGCTTAGATGCAGTCCAGTATTCGCCTAAGTTTGTAAAATCCTACCGACTGGTGAGCAACCCTCCCACTCGGGGGCTTAGCTGCAGTCCAGTACTCGCCTAAGTTTATAAAACCGTACCGAGCGGTGAGCAACCCTCTCACTCGGAGGCTTAGCTGCAGTTCAATACTCGCCTAAGAATAAAATATGTCCCGAGTAAGAACTGGCCTTCTCGCTCGGGGACTTGGCCACACGCTCCGTCTCAATCTGCAAGGATGACAAGGCAGAGGTCGACTGTGACCTTCTCCTCGAAGCCACGCCATAAGTATAACATGCGCTCCATCCCGATCCGTAAGGACGATGAGGTGCAGGTCGATTGTTACCTTCTCCTCGAAGCTGCGCCATAAGTATAACGTACGCTCCATCCCTATCTGCAAGGACGACGAAGTGCAGGTCGACTGTCACTATTCACCTTGAAGTTGCACCCTTCAAAGATTATTCCGAGTGAAGAAATAAGTACCACTCGAAGACAAGCACAAGCATATTCAGAGATAAACCAAGTTCGGATAAATCCTAAGGTTCCGGTCCACGGATTAAAGTACTCGAGCATCAAGCCCGAAGGAGTTTAACGATTACACGATCACTCGGCGTTCCGAGGCAAATAAAGGTGAAGCATAAAGTTTTTGGATCACTCGTCAGGAGAAGGACTGGCTGGGTCGCAGAAACTGTCGAGGTCTATGCTGTCTGCAATGCGAGTGGCGGCGTCAAGGAAAGTATCCATGAAGGACTAGAAAGTGTACTTTTTGGTGTTGGCGACCTTGAGCGCCGCCAGCTTGTCCTCGTTGACATCCTTGTAGTGCACTCGAACCAATGATAGGGCGACATCAGCACCGCAGCGAGCAGATGATCTCTTCCATTCTTGCACCCGGCCAGGTATTTGATTCAGTCGAGCCATAAGAGACTCGAGATCTTGAGACATTTCCGCCTGGGGCCAGAGTTCAGCGTCAACCCCAGTCATCGCCACCTTCAGACGAGCAAGATAAGCAACTGCACTGTCCACTCGAGATTCCATCTACAGCACATTCATCGCAACATCATCTTTGACTGGACAATTTATGGGGTCGAGACCCGTCTCGACCCCGCCCAGTTTCTTCTTCAAAGTCTTGGCAAAGTTCTGCGCAGTCGAGTGAATAATGAGTCGACAGTATGGTAAAGATTCTCAGTCGGCAATAACAAGTCAATCGAACAACAATACCTTCAAGCTTTAAGACCAGTTTTGCGGCAAGCTGGCCCAGATAAGATTCTAACTCGCCCTCTTGGCCTTGAGGCTTCCAATCTCGTCAGTCAGCTTGTCTTTTTCCTTCTTCAGTTGCTCGACTTCCCGGTTGGCATCAGAGATAGCAGTCTTGAGATTGGAATTCTCTTCTTCCAACTTACCGACTGAAGCCAGCTTCTTGTCAGCAAGCGTCGTTTTCTCTCGCGCATCCTTCTGGGCAGCAGCAAGATCGAGATCCTTCTGCTCCAGGGCCTGCTTCATTTTCTCTAAAGAAACAACATTCTTCAGACGAGCTTGAAGTTGACGGTTTTCACTATGCACATCTGTTTGAGTGAAGTCACTCGGTTCAAAGTGACTAAAACACACACGGAAAAATACAAGTCGTAAGATGGACAGTTGACGATTGGTTACCTCCCATGGCAGTTACTTCTTCACGTGCGCTCTTGAGGTTTTTCTGGGCCAGCTGCAGGTCAAGATTGAGGCTGATTTGCTGCTTGTTCAGTACGGAAAGCTGAGCCCCAAGATCACAGGATTTCTGCAGTCAGCATATAAGTTATATCAGTCGACAGAAACAAAAGAACGTCACAGTGAAAGTTACTCTAAGACTACCATCGAATCAAACATTCAACGACAGTCTCGGGGACTACACCCAGTGGGTGCACTCAGCGTGCCCCCACTGGTTTGATTCAACACTCGGCATGGTCTGCCCAGCATGAGTGTAAAAAAAAGTTGTTCTCAGACCATAGTCGACTGCCCGCAGCCGACCACGGTCTCGGGGACTACACCCAATGGGTGCACTTAGCGTGCCCCCACTAGTTAGGCTCCACTCGGCCTGGTCCGTCCAGGTCGAGTGAGAAAATTCAAACTCTCAGACCACAGTTGACTGCCTGCAGTCAACCATGGTCTCTGGGACTACACCCAGTGGGTGCACACAACGTGCCCCCACTGGTTCAACAGTGCAAGAGCTACAACCCGATGGGTGAACAGATGCAAGCTGCAAACTCATGATAGATGCACATAAAGTTCCAAAACACTCATCCACGGGCATCTTATGAATAATAAAGCAGTTTGTCAAAGATTCAGTCGACTCAATCCTAGTCGTCTCAACTGGACTTATACAACTTTAAGGCAGACACACCCCAGTGGGTGATCAGACATCGGACGAGGAATAAGATTAGACGGGAGATAACTGACCTTAACATTGGTCTGCAAGGTGGTGCTAGCGTTGTAGGCCACCTGACTGGCCTCGTGTATCACCTTCACCTGCTCCATAACAAGGTTCACCTGGCGAAGAGCCGCCCTAGCAGCACTCGGCGAGTCATCTGGGGTTTGGTATACAGTAAAGAGTGATGACTCCAAGGCAGTCGAAGCAGCCACTGGGTCGGATGCGGGGATTTGCACTGGGGCAGCAGGAGCTGGATTAGTCGACCCTGATGCGCGATTAGTCATCAGCGGGTCGGCGAATGTAACGTTGGTCTGAACCGGATCTCCAGTTCGCTCGACCACCGCTTCGAGCACCGGCGTTGACTGAGGGACTTGAACTTCAAGCACTCTCCTGCTCGAGCCTTTGCCTCTCCTCTTCCTCTCCTTCGGAGGCATTTCTTCTTCTTCATCATCAGGAAGCACCACGACGTCTCGCGGAGCTGCAGCGAAAAGAGAAAACAACAGAAAATCAGTCGACAATTCAATCGACGAAATAAGTTTTGACCAAGCGGACTTACCAGCTCGAGAGGTGGCCGCGTCATCGGTTTCTTCATCCCTTGGAGTCTTGTCAATATCCATGTCAGTCGCAGTAGAGGCAGGGCTGGACAAGTTTGTAATCCATTTGGTCAGAACAGGAGAATCAGTCGGTACAAAGAAAAACACAGAAAGAACAGTTACCCAAAGGCGACGGGTACATCCATCTTGATCTTTGGCAAAGTCTTCCGAGCCTTGGTGGGGTTGATCTTGGGGTGCTTGGTGACTTTCTCCGCCAGCTCCGGAGTCCAAGACCGAGCGCGCTTATGCGCTTGAGTGCTCGAGGCCACAGCCTTACTGCGCCCGCCCGCTGGATCATGGTGTTGCTTGGATCGGCGTCCAATACGGGGTGGCGAGTCGACCTCCTCCTCGTCGTCCGACTCCTCGCTCTCATCGTCATCATCGTCATCGTGGTCGTCTGGGGACTCCCATTCGCCGCTCTCCTCCGCGCTGTCCTCACCCTCATGGTCTTGCTCCGGAGCTTGTTCACCATTAGTTATCGAGTATGTCTCGGTATAAATCTGTAAAACAAGGAGTCGAGTGAAAGTCAGTCGGGTTCAAGAGCAATCGGAATGTGTGTTCAAGAACAGTCGGAATGAAAGTCATACCTTGTCAGGCAGATTGTCATCACTGAAGGGGACGACTCTCATGGCTCCTCTGGGGTTGTCCTTATTGCCTGTAATGCTCGTCAAACACATGGCCACTGTCTTGGCCGGTACCTCTTCGGGATGAACCCGAGCAGTGTCACCAGGCCCAGTGTACATCCACATGGGATGGTCACGGCACTGAAGAGGCTGGATGCGTCGACCGAGGAATACTTCCAGCAGATCCATACCAGTGACGCCCTGATTTATCGGCTGAACTACCCTCTCAGCTAGCATATTCGTCCCCACTTTCTCAGCAGCAGTCACTTTCAATGAAGGAGTCTGGGCACGGTCAAAAGTGAAGTGGGGAAGTCTGGTCGACTGACCTGGAGTTGCGAGGTCCTGGCAGTAGAACCAGGTCGACTGCCAGCCTCTAACTGATTCAGGAAGGGTCATGGAAGGGAAAGAGCTCCTCTTCCTCTTCTGGATACCTAAAACACCTTACATCTAAATGACATGGTTCTCTCATCACTCGAATTCGTTTTCTTCACCGACTGAGATCGGATAGTGAACATATGCTTGAAAAGACCCCAATGCGGTTGACACCCCAGAAAGTTCTCGCACATAGATACAAATGCAGTGAGGTATGTGATGGTATTGGGAGAAAAATGGTGGAGTTGGGCACCAAAGAAGTTCAAGAAGCCCCTGAAGAAGGCATGTGGAGGAAGCGAAAAACCCCGGTCCACGTGGGTGGCGAGTAGTACGCACTCACCAGGTCGGGGCTGCGGCGCCATCTTGTTGGGGAATGTAGTAATTTCAAAAAATTTCCTACGCACACGCAAGATCATCGTGATGCATAGCAACGAGAGGGGATAGTGTTGTCCACGTACCCTCGTAGACCGAAAGCGGAAGCGTTAACACAACGCGGTTGATCTAGTCGTACGTCTTCACGATCCGACCGATCAAGTACCGAATGCACGGCACCTCCGAGTTCAGCACACGTTCAGCTCGATGACGTCCCTCGAACTCCGATCCAGCCGAGTGTTGAGGGAGAGTTTCGTCAGCACGACGGCGTGGTGACGATGATGATGTTCTACCGACGCAGGGCTTCGCCTAAGCACCGCTACGATATTATCGAGGTGTAATATGGTGGAAGGGGGCACCGCACATGGCTAAAAGATCGTTGATCAATTGTGTGTCGAGAGGTGCCCCCCTGCCCCCCTATTTAAAGGAGCAAGGGGGAGGCCGCCGGTCAAGGGAGGAGAGGCGCGCCAGGAGGAGTCCTACTCCTACCGGGAGTAGGACTCCCCCCTTTCCATGTTGGACTAGGAGAGGAAGGGGGAAAAGGTGGAGGAGAGGAAGGAAGGGGGGCGCCGCCCCCCTCTCCTTGTCCTATTCGGACTGGGGGGGAGGGGCGCGCGGCCCTGCCCTGGCCTCCTCTCCTCTCTTCCACATAGGCCCAATAAGGCCCATTAAGTTACCGGGGGGTTCCGGTAACCTCCCGGTACTCCGGAAAAATCCCGATTTCACCCGGAACACTTCCGATGTCCAAACATAGTCTTCCAATATATCAATCTTTATGTCTCGACCATTTCGAGACTGCTCGTCATGTCCGTTATCACATCCGGGACTCCGAACAACCTTCGGTGCATCAAAACATATAAACTCATAATATAACTGTCATCGTAACGTTAAGCGTGCGGACCCTACGGGTTCGAGAACTATGTAGACATGACCGAGACACCTCTCCGGTCAATAACCAATAGTGGAACCTGGATGCTCATATTGGTTCCCACATATTCTACGAAGATCTTTATCGGTCAGACCGCATAACAACATACGTTGTTCCCTTTGTCATCGGTATGTTACTTGCCCGAGATTCGATCGTCGGTATCTCGATACCTAGTTCAATCTCGTTACCGGCAAGTCTCTTTACTCGTTCCATAATACATCATCCCACAACTAACTCATTAGTCACAATGCTTGCAAGGCTTATAGTGATGTGTATTACTGAGTGGGCCCAGAGATACCTTTCACAATCGGAGTGACAAATCCTAATCTCGAAATACGCCAACCCAACAAGTACCTTTGGAGACACCTGTAGAGCACCTTTATAATCACCCAATTACATTGTGACGTTTGGTAGCACACAAAGTGTTCCTCCCGTAAACGGGAGTTGCATAATCTCATAGTCATAGGAACATGTATAAGTCATGAAGAAAGCAATAGCAACATACTAAACAATCGAGTGATAAGCTAACAGAATGGGTCAAGTCAATCACATCATTCTCCTAATGATGTGATCCCGTTAATCAAATGACAACTCATGTCTATGGCTAGGAAACACAACCATCTTTGATCAACGAGCTAGTCAAGTAGAGGCATACTAGTGACACTCTGTTTGTCTATGTATTCACACATGTATTATGTTTCCGATTAATACAATTCTAGCATGAATAATAAACATTTATCATGATATAAGGAAATAAATAATAACTTTATTATTGCCTCTTGGGCATATTTCCTTCAGTCTCCCACTTGCACTAGAGTCAATAATCTAGATTACACTGTAATGATTCTTACACCCATGGAGTCTTGGTGCTGATCATGTTTTGCTCGTGGAAGAGGCTTAGTCAACGGGTCTGCAACATTCAGATCCGTATGTATCTTGCAAATTTCTATGTCTCCCACCTAGACTAAATCCCGGATGGAATTGAGGCGTCTTTTGATGTGCTCGGTTCTCTTGTGAAATCTGGATTGCTTTGCTAAGGCAATTGCACCAGTATTGTCACAAAAGATTTTCATTGGTCCCGATGCATTAGGTATGACACCTAGATCGGATATGAACTCCTTCACCCAGACTCCTTCATTTGCTGCTTCCGAAGCAGCTATGTAATCCGCTACACATGTAGATCCCGCCACGACACTTTGCTTAGAACTGCACCAACTGACAGCTCCACCGTTCAATGTAAACACGCATCCGGTTTGCGATTTAGAATCGTCCGGATCAGTGTCAAAGCTTGCATCAACGTAACCATTTACGATGAGCTCTTTGTCACCTCCATAAACGAGAAACATATCCTTAGTCCTTTTAAGGTATTTCAGGATGTTCTTGACCGCTGTCCAGTGATCCACTCCTGGATTACTTTGGTACCTCCCTACTAAACTTATAGCAAGGCACACATCAGGTCTGGTACACAGCATTGCATACATGATAGAGCCTATGGCTGAAGCATAGGGAACATCTTTCATCTTCTCTCTATCTTCCGCAGTGGTCGAGCATTGAGTCTTACTCAATCTCACACCTTGTAGTACAGGCAAGATCCCTTTCTTTGCTTGATCCATTTTGAACTTCTTCAAAACTTTGTCAAGGTATGTGCTTTGTGAAAGTCCAATTAAGCGTCTTGATCTATCTCTATAGATCTTGATGCCCAATATATATGCAGCTTCACCGAGGTCTTTCATTGAAAAACTCTTTTTCAAGTATCCCTTTATGCTATCCAGAAATTCTATATCATTTCCAATTAGCAATATGTCATCCACATATAATATCAGAAATGCTACGGAGCTCCCACTCATTTTCATGTAAATACAGGCTTCTCCAAAAGTCTGTATAAAACCAAATGCTTTGATCACACTATCAAAGCGTTTATTCTAACTCCGAGAGGCTTGCACCAGTCCATAAATGGATCGCTGGAGCTTGTCCACACTGTTAGCTCCCTTTGGATCGACAAAACCTTCCGGTTGCATCATATACAACTCTTCTTCCAGAAATCCATTCAGGATTGCAGTTTTGACATCCATTTGCCAAATTTCATAATCATAAAATGCGGCAATTGCTAACATGATTCGGACAGACTTAAGCATCGCTACGGGTGAGAAGGTCTCATCGTAGTCAATCCCTTGAACTTGTCGAAAACCTTTCGCAACAAGTCGAGCTTTATAGACAGTAACATTACCGTCAGCGTCAGTCTTCTTCTTGAAGATCCATTTATTTTCAATGGCCTGCCGATCATCGGGCAAGTCAACCAAAGTCCATACTTTGTTCTCATACATGGATCCCATCTCGGATTTCATGGCCTCAAGCCATTTTGCGGAATCTGGGCTCAACATCGCTTCTTAATAGTTCGTAGGTTCGTCATGGTCTAGTAACATAACCTCCAGAACAGGATTACCGTACCACTCTGGTGCGGATCTTAATCTGGATGACCTACGAGGTTCAGTAATAACTTGATCTGAAGTTTCATGATCATTATCATTAACTTCCTCACTAATTGGTGTAGGTGTCGCAGAAACTGATTTCTGTGATGATCTACTTTCTAATAAGGGAGCAGGTACAGTTACCTCGTCAAGTTCTACTTTCCTCCCACTCACTTCTTTCGAGAGAAACTCCTTCTCTAAAAAGGATCCATTCTTAGCAACGAATGTCTTGCCTTCGGATCTGTGATAGAAGGTGTACCCATCAGTCTCCTTTGGGTATCCTATGAAGACACATTTCTCCGATTTAGGTTCGAGCTTATCAGGTTCAAGTTTCTTCACATAAGCATCGCAACCCCAAACTTTAAGAAACGACAACTTTGGTTTCTTGACAAACCATAGTTCATAAGGCGTCGTCTCAACGGATTTTGATGGTGCCCTATTTAGAGTGAATGCAGCCGTCTCTAAAGCATAACCCCAAACGATAGCGGTAAATCAGTAAGAGACATAATAGATCGCACCATCTCAAGTAAAGTACGATTACGACGTTCGGACACACCATTACGCTGTGGTGTTCCGGGTGGCGTGAGTTGCGAAACTATTCCGCATTGTTTCAAATGAAGACCAAACTCATAACTCAAATATTCTCCTCCACGATCAGATCATAGAAATTTTATTTTCTTGTTACGATGATTTTCAACTTCACTCTGAAATTCTTTGAACTTTTCAAATGTTTCAGACTTATGTTTCATTAAGTAGATATACCCATATCTGCTCAAATCATCTGTGAAGGTGAGAAAATAACGATATCCGCCACGAGACTCAATATTCATCGGACCACATACATCTGTATGTATGATTTCCATTAAATCTATTGCTCTCTCCATAGTTCCGGAGAACGGTGTTTTAGTCATCTTGCCCATGAGGCACGGTTCGCAAGTACCAAGTGATTCATAATCAAGTGATTCCAAAAGTCCATCAGTATGGAGTTTCTTCATGCGCTTTACATCGATATGACCTAAACGGCAGTGCCACAAATAAGTTGCACTATCATTATCAACTCTGCATCTTTTGGCTTCAATATTATGAATATGTGTATCACTACTATCGAGATTCAACAAAAATAGACCACTCTTCAAGGGTGCATGACCATAAAAGATATTATTCATATAAATAGAACAACCATTATTCTCTGATTTAAATGAATAACCGTCTCGCATCAAACAAGATCCAGATATAATGTTCATGCTTAACGCTGGCACCAAATAACAATTATTTAGGTCTAAAACTAATCCCAAAGGTAGATGTAGAGGTAGCGTGCCGACCGCGATCACATCGACTTTGGAACCATTTCCCACGCGCATCGTCACCTCGTCCTTAGCCAATCTTCGCTTAATCTGTAGCCCCTGTTTCGAGTTGCAAATATTAGTAACAGAACCAGTATCAAATACCCAGGTGCTACTGTGAGCATTAGTAAGGTACACATCAATAACATGTATATCACATATACCTTTGTTAACCTTGCCATCCTTCTTATCCGCCAAATTCTTGGGGCAGGTCCGCTTCCAGTGACCAGTCTGCTTGCAGTAGAAGCACTCAGTTTTAGGCTTAGGTCCAGACTTGGGTTTCTTCTCCTGAACAGCAACTGGCTTGCTGTTCTTCTTGAAGTTCCCCTTGTTCTTCCCTTTGCCCTTTTTCTTGAAACAAGTGGTCTTATTGACCATCAACACTTGATGCTCCTTTTTGATTTCTACCTCCGCTGCCTTTAGCATTGCGAAGAGCTCGGGAATTGTCTTATTCATCCCTTGCATGTTATAGTTCATCACGAAGCTCTTGTAGCTTGGTGGCAGTGATTGAAGAATTCTGTCAATGACGCTATCATCCGGAAGATTAACTCCCAGTTGAATCAAATGATTATTATACCCAGACATTTTGAGTATATGCTCACTGACAGAACTATTCTCTTCCATCTTGCAGCTGTAGAACTTATTGGAGACTTCATATCTCTCAATGCGGGCATTTTCTTGAAATATTTACTTCAACTCCTGGAACATCTCATATGCTCCATGACGTTCAAAACGTCGTTGAAGACCCGGTTCTAAGCCGTAAAGCATGGCACACTGAACTATCAAGTAGTCATTAGTTTTGCTCTGCTAGACGTTCATAACTTCTGGTGTTGCTCTTGCAGCAGGCCTGGCACCCAGCGGTGCTTCCAGGACGTAATTCTTTTGTGCAGCAATGAGGATAATCCTCAAGTTACGGACCCAGTCCGTGTAATTGCTACCATCTTCTTTCAACTTTGCTTTCTCAAGGAACGCATTAAAATTCAATGGAACAATAGCACGGGCCATCTATCTACAATTAACATAGACAAGCAAGATACTATCAGGTACTAAGTTCATGATAAATTTAAGTTCTATTAATCATATTACTTAGGAACTCCCACTTAGATAGACATCTCTCTAATCATCTAAGTGATTACGTGATCCAAATCAACTAAACCATGTCCGATCATCACGTGAGATGGACTAGTTTCAATGCTGAACATCACTATGTTGATCATATCTACTATATGATTCACGCTCGACCTTTTGGTCTCCGTGTTCCGAGGCCATATCTGCATATGCTAGGCTCGTCAAGTTTAACCTGAGTATTCCGCGTGTGCAACTGTTTTGCACCCGTTGTATTTGAACGTAGAGCCTATCACACCCGATCATCACGTGGTGTCTCAGCACAAAGAACTTTCGCAACGGTGCATACTCAGGGAGAACACTTTTATCTTGAAATTTTAGTGAGAGATCATCTTATCATGCTACTGTCAATCAAAGCAAGATAAGATGTATAAAAGATAAACATCACATGCAATCAATATAAGTGATATGATATGGCCATCATCATCTTGTGCTTGTGATCTCCATCTCCGAAGCACCGTCATGATCACCATCGTCACCGGCGCGACACCTTGATCTCCATCGTAGCATCGTTGTCGTCTCGCCAACTATTGCTTTTACGACTATCGCTACCGCTTAGTGATAAAGTAAAACAATTACATGGAGATTGCATTGCATACAATAAAGCGACAACCATATGGCTCCTGCCAGTTGCCGATAACTCGGTTACAAAACATGATCATCTCATACAATAAAATATAGCATCATGTCTTGACCATATCACATCACAACATGCCCTGCAAAAACAACTTAGACGTCCTCTACTTTGTTGTTGCAAGTTTTACGTGGCTGCTACGGGCTTAGAAAGAACCGTTCCTACCTACGCATCAAAACCACAACGATAGTTTGTCAAGTTGGTGTTGTTTTAACCTTCGCAAGGACCGGGCGTAGCCACACTCGGTTCAACTAAACTGAGAGAGACAGACACCCGCCAGTCACCTTTAAGCAACGAGAGCTCGCAACGGTGAAACCAGTCTCGCGTAAGCGTACGCGTAATGTCGGTCCGGGCCGCTTCATCTCACAATACCGCTGAACCAAAGTATGACATGCTGGTAAGCAGTGTGACTTATATCGCCCACAACTCACTTGTGTTCTACTCGTGCATAACATCAACGCATAAAACCTGGCTCGGATGCCACTGTTGGGGAACGTAGTAATTTCAAAAAAATTCCTACGCACACGCAAGGTCATGGTGATGCATAGCAACGAGAGGGGAGAGTGTTGTCCACGTACCCTCGTAGACCCAAAGCGGAAGCGTTAACACAACGCGGTTGATATAGTCGTACGTCTTCACGATCCGACCGATCAAGTACCGAACGCACGGCACCTTCGAGTTCAGCACACGTTCAGCTCGATGACGTCCCTCGAACTCCGATCCAGCCAAGTGTTGAGGGAGAGTTTCGTTAGCACGACGGCGTGGTGACGATGATGATGTTCTACCGACGCAAGGCTTCGCCTAAGCACCGCTACGATATTATCGAGGTGTAATATGGTGGAAGGGGGCACCGCACACGGCTAAAAGATCGTTGATCAATTGTGTGTCGAGAGGTGCCCCCCTGCCCCCGTATATAAAGGAGCAAGGGGGAGACCGCCGGCCAAGGGAGGAGAGGCGCGCCAAGAGGAGTCCTACTCCTACCGGGAGTAGGACTCCCCCCCCTTTCCATGTTGGACTAGGAGTGGAAGGGGGAAAAGGTGGAGGGGAGGAAGGAAGGGGGGCGCCGCCCCCCTCTCCTTGTCCTATTCGGACTGGGGGGGCGCGCGGCCCTGCCCTGGCCTCCTCTCCTCTCTTCCACCTAGGCCCAATAAGGCCCATTAAGTTACCGGGGGGTTCCGGTAACCTCCCGGTACTACGGAAAAATCCCGATTTCACCCGGAACACTTCCGATGTCCAAACATAGGCTTCCGATATATCAATCTTTATGTCTCGACCATTTCGAGACTGCTCGTCATGTCCGTGATCACATCCGGGACTCCGAACAACCTTCGGTGCATCAAAACATATAAACTCATAATATAACTGTCATCGTAACGTTAAGCGTGCGGACCCTACGGGTTCGAGAACTATGTAGACATGACCGAGACACCTCTCCGGTCAATAACCAATAGCGGAACCTGGATGCTCATATTGGTTCCCACATATTCTACGAAGATCTTTATCGGTCAGACCGCATAACAACATACGTTGTTCCCTTTGTCATCGGTATGTTACTTGCCCGAGATTCGATCGTCGGTATCTCGATACCTAGTTCAATCTCGTTAACGGCAAGTCTCTTTACTCGTTCCGTAATACATCATCCCGCAACTAACTCATTAGTCACAATGCTTGCAAGGTTTATAGTGATGTGTATTACTGAGTGGGCCCAGAGATACCTCTGCGACAATCGGAGTGACAAATCCTAATCTCGAAATACGCGAACCCAACAAGTACCTTTGGAGACACCTGTGGAGCACCTTTATAATCACCCAGTTACGTTGTGACGTTTGGTAGCACACAAAGTGTTCCTCCGGTAAACGGGAGTTGCATAATCTCATAGTCAGAGGAACATGTATAAGTCATGAAGAAAGCAATAGCAACATACTAAACGATCGAGTGCTAAGCTAACGGAATGGGTCAAGTCAATCCCATCATTCTCCTAATGATGTGATCCCGTTAATCAAATGACAACTCATGTCTATGGCTAGGAAACACAACCATCTTTCATCAACGAGCTAGTCAAGTAGAGGCATACTAGTGACACTCTGTTTGTCTATGTATTCACACATGTATTATGTTTCCGGTTAATACAATTCTAGCATGAATAATAAACATTTATCATGATATAAGGAAATAAATAATAACTTTATTATTGCCTCTAGGGCATATTTCCTTCACATCTCACCCCCGGCAGCCTCACCGCGCCCTCGGTGATCAGCCCGGACTCCGCCAGCTCGTCCAGATCTTCCTGCCGGAGCGAAGACCGGATCCGATCGCCTTGGATCCAACTTGCTGGCAGCTTCGAGCGCGACGACGACCGCGATTTAGTTTATCCATCCAGTTTACTTCGGCACATCCCGTCCCGCGCGCTTTCCCAAAATTTTGAATCCCATGAAATCCGGGATACACTGCAATCAATCGCGCCAAAGGTTCAGAGCACCAAAACAACACTCGACGGATGATGTTGTAAATCCAATCGGCAACTTTTGAATCGATCAAGGAGATTGAAACAAGGCCGAAGTTCCAACATTAGCCTCTGTGCAAACATGGATTGCTGTGAAACACAAGAGTCGAAGCGAGATCAACTTCAACCTTCTTTCACTCGGACCTTAATCCATTCGGGGGCTAATGATGGTGACATAGACCTGGGGTAGGGTCAGAGGCCTGACCTATAAGCCCTATCGAGGGTCGTTATCAAAGAAGCAAAGAAACCTAAAAGGCAATAGCAAGGGCCCTGCCAAGGTGTCGAGTGCCATCCACTCGACCTATCAATCACTCGGAGATCCATCCTTCCTCTAATCACTCGACCATACAAGGAACCACTCAACCTACTGAAGACCAGGAGTCGCCTAACACTGCAACGGTCAGGTGTTCACTCCGTAGTCTTTAAAGTCATTCATAGCATTTATTGCTGGCGTTACCAGTAACGCCCTATCTTTATGTACATTGAACCCCTGTAACGGAGGGGAGCTGGGGTCCTGACACACTCTATATAAGCCACCCCCCTCCTCTGGGACAAGGGTTCGCACCCGCTGTAGCATTCACACGCATAATCCAGTCGACCGCCTCCAGGCTCCGAGACGTAGGGCTATTACTTCCTCCGCAAAGGGCCTGAACTCGTAAAACTCGTGTGTACAACTTCGCCATAGCTAGGATCTTGCCTCTCCATACCTACCCCCCTATTCTACTGTCAGTATTAGAACCACGACACAACATGGAGCGTTTAACTGTTAACTAGTCGTGTCTTGAGCAAATACAGAGTTGTACGGTGAGCCCATGACTGTATAATAACCACAAAACGTAAATGGCGTAATGAGTGGATTCTGAAGTCCAATGTACGTATCGTGCTTTCGCTCCAAATACAATGATTGTCACTGTATATATCGCGAGAGAAAGATGAAACATGCGTGAATGTGTTGGGGGCTTACATTTAGAGGACATGGAGATAGTTTGTGTGCATACGTGAAAGGGGCGTAGAGGGGGTGTATGCGATGGGGAGAGAGATGCTCTTCGTTTCTCTTTATTATGACTAACTTTAAATATAAAAATTCACAGTGCGGAATAAATATCATTGTGGGCACCATGAAATGCAAATTAACGTTCATACTCCTCCATATAACTTTGTAATGTTGTATATATGTAGAAATTATAAAATAATTTTTTGGCCACACTTTATTCAAAAGGAATGTTGTATGCAAAATAAATGTGAAGAGAGGGCTTTTTAGATCAATGGGGTACGTGATGTAACATGTGTGAATGTGTAGTTGATGTATTTGGCAGGGCCTAGAGAGGTATGTGTGTGTATTACATATTCGAGAGAGGCATGGATAGAGGGGCCGGCGGGGGGAGGAGGGTGGGGGAGATAGCACGAGAAATGAGAGATAGACATACTAATATGATGTCACGATGAGAGATTCCCTTGAGTGTGTATATGCAAGGGGGGATAGAGGCACGAGGAGATTTTTTTTGTGTGCGGTGTCTGTGTTGGTATGTGTGGGTGTGAGAAGATAACGAGACCTGGGGGCAGAGGGTGTGTCACCGCGTGAGGTCCAGTGGGTCGAGGTGAGGCCCTCGGTTCGGTTCCGTCGTGCGCCACATTGGTCGGCCCGTGACGCATTTAGGGAGACCCATGGATGACTTGTCGTACAAGACAACGATAGCAGAATTGTGAAGGACTCTGTGTCCACTGACAAAGCCAGCTAGGATTTGTAACCCTGGGTTCTCAGACTAAGGTAACCCCTTATCTCTGATATTATTATTCATCCAACCTAACTTTAAGGGGCATCATAGAGAATGCTCTGCTAGAATCATACTCGTCCATTAGGAAGAGAGGTGTGAGACAATGCGTGAGAGACATGCCTAAAGATAATGTGCATACACGAGACACATAGGTAGGTCTATGTATATAGAAAGGGTCGATGGGGACTGTGTGTGTGTATGCTTGTGAGAGGAAGAGTGCTTGTGATAAAGGTTAGTGAAAACAGTCGTAAATGGTTACGAGAGGGAGGGATGGTTATATCGAGAGCATGTCTGCGAGAAAGACGCCTCGGGAGAGAGTGTGTGAGCATGTGTGAGAGACCACCGATGGAGAGTGAAACTACACATAAAAGACTGATGTACACATGGATTAAAGATATAAATTGTATCCAAGTATTAGGATGGGATCATGATATTTGCAATTCGCGTGAGGAACGGTCATTGATCCATTAGACATCTAGATTCTATCGAATTTGAGCATGTCTATGTTACTATTCGACATAATTGATCCACATAGTTAGTATTTTGAACTCCAGACAATGCATCGCTTTAGCAATCGAATATAAACGTGAGTATAGTTCATGTTGTGTGTGTAAAGCACATTATACGAAAGTTACACAATGAACATTATAAATAGCTAGCTATGAACTAGCATACATTTGAATTCAACTTAAGGTGGTTTAAAAAATCGAATTCAACATGAAGTCCATTCAATTATTTGAATTCAATATCATGGAATTTGTAAATCATACCTAACTTATGGGGGCACCAATCTTTGCTCTGATTTTGTACATAATAGCATATATAGTCGTGTACAAAATAGATTCAAATTTAGCTCCTACATTCCAAAATTATTGTAGTTATAGGATTTTCAAGTGTCAAAATTTCAAAAAGAAGCGGATATTTTAATGAGGTTTTCAAATATACAAGAACAAATTTAAAATTGTCTATTTAGGTCAATCCTCAAAGTTCAAGAGTACTCTAAACATGAATGCTTCTGTTTCAAAATTTCAAACGAAGCGCCAAAAGAGCCTCTACTCGCCCAAAGGAAATTACTTGCCAAACTCCGACCTGTGAAACCTACCGGCCCGACGTCCAAAGGTCTAACCGGGGTAGGTTTGTAGCTTCATCTAGACGCCACGCAACCGCCTCCAAAAAACATCCATATACAATGGCCGCCTAAGCACACATGCGCGCGGCCGAATTCGCTCCCGCCCACTATTTGGGACACCTAGGATTACCATCCTACCCCCGACCCGCAGTAGGTCTGAAATTTAAGAGGGGGGGGTAAGTTTTGTACTTTCCCCAAATTTCAAACAAGCGTGTCCCATCCGTTGAAAAAAGCCAAAAATAAGCGCGTCCCAGACCGAAACATGGTTCTCCCTTAGCTCCCCCCCGTCCGATTCCCCATTCGTACTCTGTGGGTGCCAAAACTACCTCTCCACCAGCCGCGAAACCCCGGCGTCCTCCGTCCGCCACACCATCCCACCCATCAACCGCCGCCCTCCTCCATCATGCCAGAGCCGATACCCCGATGTCGTCGTCCACCGCAACCTCAACCGTAACGCCCTCCACGGCTAGTAGTTGAAGCCGAGGCCGAGCCGTCCGTACCCGAGCCAGTTCAACCACGCTGTCCTGCGCCTCAGCGCTGCCACTCCAACTTTGCCACCGTCCACCGCACCGGAGTTGTTCCTGCTACACCGTCCTTCGCCGCCTCGGATCTGCTTCTTCTCCACCGATATACGGCCACGGCAACACAGTCAACAATTTGGCCATGGGTTCATCCAAGCGTGCACCCTCCTCTGAAACATCGGTTCCCCTGGCAAAAAGAAGAAGATCGCCGCGACATGTGGAGGAGACCACACCGGCAACCGAAAATTGTACCCCTCTTCCCTTATTCGTGCAAATCTTACGTGTCTTCATCCCACAGAAGACACTAGTTGACCGCTTCTTCTTGATACTAGATGTTCCTAGTAACTCGCGATGCACAAGGTTTCTCCTCATATACTATTTCACCTTAGCTAGAGGTCCGTCGCCCCCCTGGATTTCAATTCTTGGTCAGTTGATTCCCAATTAACGGAATCATTCCCCGGCGTAACAGGCACTAGTCCGCCTATTACGCCGGGGAAGCAGCGCATCGGTGTTTATCTTAGGGGCGTGTGGGGCCTAGAGCTGCTGGCGCCCGATCTGGAGGTCGGTCGGGATTAAAGGGATGGCCTGGGGGCGCTGCCAAGCACGGCAGTGGTGTGAGGTCGAGGGGAGGGCGGGACGGCGGAGGCGGGGGTCTAGGCCGGTGGTCACTGGCGGTTCGAGAAAGATCGTCAACAGTGACTGGCGGGAGGTAGACGAAGGCCATCTACCCGTTCCTTATAGATCGGACGGTTCATAAAAAAAATTGACTGACTATTTATTTTAACTCGACTATTATCTTGATAGGACCACATGTGGTGGTGTGCTGGAGGAGTACCTGCATTTCTTGTGTTCATATATTACAAAATCATATGGAGTAGAATCAAATTGTGTTTGCCATGCAATGTTGTAGAGCTATCATATGTCTCCTGTCATTTATTTTTCAGCCACCGACTATCTGCTACTTTTACAGTCCACTAGTTCTGCACACACTTCACCCATACTCTCACTATTGTGTTTTTATGAAAGGGTATTTCAGACTCTGCATTGAATGAAGCAGAAAAGAAAAGAGAGAAGTCGCTCCAACGTGGTACGCGGATAGGCCAGACACGTTTCAACGTTATAAAGGGTGCAGTGTCAGCAGATGGAGACGGTAAACGTAGCTCTGGAGTTGATGATCTCAATTGCCAGACACAACCATCCCAGGTGCTTGCTTTAACTTCGCGGTGTCATATGTGGTTGCATGTTGCATATGGTGTCTAGCTTGTATTCGAAAGGCCGAAGTCGGTCTTTATCAAGATAAGGAAAGATACTTTTTACGTGAACCACCATCCCGGGAGCACCAGAAGACAAATAGCTAGTCAGGGCACTGGCCGAGCCAGTGACAAGCCCAGCACAGACATGCATCACCTGGAAGCCAACTAAAAAGCCACGATGGTGGCGAAGCAGCCCGCCTCCCACCAAGCTCTCAGGTCCTAGATGATCATGCTCACCACTCTAGCTGGATTTCTAGCTTGTATTGCTTCCAATTTGGTTAAATTGCATCTGCTTAGCTTACACACTATACCTTTGAATATGACATGCCTTCCTGTTTTTGGTACATACTAGTACATCTGTCTATTAACCATGTTCTTACATCAAACTAAAGTTCTTGTGTATCCCTCATCAATCACTTATGATGAGGCAGTCAGGCCAGTGGACTACTGTGATAAAAGATCCTCATTTAAAGAATGCAGCGTCAGCCTCCCCACATGGTTCTCAAGAAACAGCAAGGCTAGATGAAGATAGTGAACGTAGCTCTATAGTTGATTACCGCATTTCCCCTACACTAGCATCGCAGGTGCTTGCTCTAACTTGGCAGTGTGATATGTGGTTGCATGTTGCATATGGTGTCTAGATTGTAATTCTTCCAATCTGGTTAAATTGCATGTGCTATTCTGCTTCATTTATACATTATACCTGTTAATGTGACATGCCTTCCTGTTTTTAGTACATAGTACATCTGTCTATTAAGCATGTCCTTACATAAAACTTTTTTTTGTATCCCGCATAAATCAATATGACGAGGCACCTTTAGTATATGCAGTGTGATATTAGTTGCATTTTCCATATGATTTATAGCATGTGTTGCTTCTAATTTGTTGAAATGCCATTTATGATGGGACGCTTTTAACTTGGCAGAGTCATATTGGTTGCATCCTTCATGTGGTGTCTAGCTTGCATTGCTTCTTATTTGTTGAAATGGTTTCTGCTTAGTTTACACAAACAGTTGTGAATACACCATGCCGTCCTGTTTTTCGTATTATTCCATCCTGGAATCATGTGTTTGCCTTAAGTAGTGATTGTCAGTATCATGCACGAATGAGCTCTGGAGAGTGAATTTTATTGCTTTTTCTTGTCGGTTTTACTTGACAATTCAAAATCAATAAAGCGGAAGGAAGTTAGCAAGGCAGCAGACGAAGTGCTCCTTCCAAACGGAGGGCCTCTACAGATTCTACTCCTCCATCCCCACAAGATGATTTCCAAGACAACACATGCATAGACACTCAACGTAGTTGTGTTGGTGATGAGCACGTCTCCCCTAGTGCACCATCACAGGTGCTCCCTCTAACTTGGCACTGTTATATGTGGTTGCATGTTATGTATGATGTCTAGCTTGTATTGCTTCTAATTTTGTTGAATTTCATCTGCTTACTTTACACATTATACTTATGACTAAGACACGTGTTCCTGTTTCTAGAACATACAATACCTGGCTATCACACCATGTTCTTACATCAAAGTACTACTGTTGTGTAACCTACAACAATCACTTACCATAAGACACGTTTGACTTGGGAGTGTGATATAGGTTACATCTCACATTCTTTTCTAGCTTATACTACTTCTAATTTGTTGAAATGGCACTTATGACGAGACAGTTTTAACTTGGTACAGTGATGTTCATTGCATCTTTCATATGGTGTCTAGCTTTCATTGCTTCTAATTTGTTGAATGCCTTCTCCTTAGTTTACATATCATAAGTTGTGAATATGCAATGGCACTAATGACGAGAGACCTTTAACTTAGTAGTGTGATGTTGTTTGCATCTTGCATATGATTTATTTCTTGTACTGCTTCACATTTGTTTAAACGGCATTTATGATGAGACACTATTAACTTGGCAGAGCAATATTTGTAGCATCTTTCATATGGTGTCTACCTTCCATTGCATTGATTCTAATTTAGTGAAATGTCTTCTGCTTAGTTTACACATCATAGTTCTGGTTATCTCATGTCGTCCTGTTTTTTGTACATATTACATCCTCCTATCATGTGGTTGTCTAACATCAAAGTTCAGTTCATCTGTATCATGCATCAATTTGTTCGAAGAACTAAACTGTTATTCGTTTCTCTTGTCGGCTTGACTTAATTGGCATAGAGAAATAGGAAGCAACACAGAACGACAGGGAAAAGGAAGCAGAAGAATCCTGCAGATTCTGCTGGTACTGATGGTGCAATAGAAGGTCAAAGTCCAGTGGAAAATTGTACCGACAGGGTATCCCGTGCTACACGAGCTGCAGAACAAGCCAAACATAAACAAATAGCTGCCACCAAACAAGCAGAGACAGCCCTAGTTATTGCAACACCTTCCACAATACGACCAGCTGCACGATTTACTCGTTGGTCAACTCAGCTAGCAACACGTTCCCAAGCTCCCTTGCCACCTGACACTACTTCCGAAGCATTCTTGACACGAGATGAGTTGGCAAGATCAGATGAACTTTGTGAGCTTCAACAGCAAGAAGGTAGTTGCTGGAGTCAAGTTACAGTTGCATGCTTCTTTATATGTAGTCCCACAGTTTGATGGACACTATCACTTCCTATGTTCGTTGTTGGACTAGCACCTAGGCACACTATCACTTCCGATGTTCGTTGTTGGACTAGCACCTAGGCGCAAGAGGAAACAAACATCAGGGATAATGCTCGATAGGTTAACTAAATCTAGAGGAGGAAGAATGGAGATCAATTTTGAGGCAGGTTTAAAAAGGCCACGTGATGCTACAGAGTCAGGCAAGTTAATATCAAAGGCAGCGGTTGCCGTTAGGTGTCATGTACGTATCCTCCCAACATGGATTCAGTACAGGAACGACAAAGACGAAACCCAGTTCAACACCTTCCTCGACCATTTATCTATAAGTATGGTTATGTATGTAAACTAGTAATATCGTCTTGCTCTGTCCAATACTTTCTAGGTTGCTAATAATGAGACTCCCATAATTTTCAACAAATGAGGTTCAAGTTGGATAGCCAAGATGATGCAACCAGACAAGCTTGCACCAATGTTTTCAAGTCTGCTATGTGACAGTATCGGTATAACTTGAGGAAACTCACTTTGAAGGCAAGGCTAACAGTGAACTTGCCCAAACATCTCCAATGGAAAATATATCGGATGAAGACTAGAGAGGCCTCGTTAAACACGGGTCTGATCTGAAGTATCAGGTACATTATATATATGTGATCAGATCACATGTTGAAGTCCTATTTACGCATGTGCCACACAAATCTATCTTCTTGTAGGTGAACTATTCAAAGAACAAGGCCAACCTTACGAAAGTGAAATTCCAACAGACGACAGGATCTCGTAGCTACATTGCACACTGCGAGGCTCTTGTAATTAGCTGCTGTTTCACTCTTTTCGTTGTACCATATTATCAGATCTATATTGACTTGTTCCAAATGCAGAGGAAAGCCTGCAAGGACCAAAAAGTACCTGAACCAAATGCTGTGGAAATCTTCAAGGACTGTCACACCAGTAAGACGAAGGGCATGACTACACCAGTCAAAGCCGTTGTTGTAAGTCCTTAATCCTCATGCCTTTTAACTACTACTTAATCTGACTTGTGCCTTGAACTGCATGGTTTTGCAGCCAATGTCTATTACTCTTTTCAATTTTATACACAATTTTCTTAGCGTATCATTGCACCTTACAAGGTTTAAAAGAGAGGAGTGATGTTCCTTTGATCTTGACCTGTAATCTAGTTCCGTGCTGGACTTGGCCCACACAACGTTACAGTTGCCTGTTTGTCTGTTCTCAGTTGTTTTGTGATATGAATGAGGTCATACTATGCTTACCATATTATAAACTTTGTCTCTTTATCCTTAGTTGTCAATACAATGTGAAGAAATAGACAATACATTAGCCATGGTACATGGTCATATGTTTGGAACCTGGTTTTATTATGTACTTTGCAGTAAAATACAACTAATATTTCACATGGGTTCACCAGAATAAGTTCTGTATATAGACCTAAGCTATTTTGTTTGGTTTTGATGCCTCCTTAATATCTTCTGTTCTGGTACTACTAATGTAAAAACTCAACTTTTCAGTAAGCTATGGAAAAAATGGTGGAACCGCCACCTTCTGAAGGTGGCGAGGCAACTATAACCGCAATGTCAGCTCTTGCTGCAGTGGGTCAGTACCTGTCCACTAACAGTGCCAAAAGCACGTTCCTGCGTAATACTAGGTTGGTTGTTAAGGCAATCTCATCCAAACTGTCTCATGATCAAGATATGCAAGCTCAAAACAATGTTATATCTGCGCTCCAGACACAAGTCCATTCCCTAACAGAGACCCTTTGTGAAACAAGGATAGACATTGTTCGATGTTGTCAAGATATGCATGGTTCTGAAACCAGACTATCAGAGATTTGCTATGTTGTTCAGGAGCCTAGGAGAAATGAAGGCGATGGTTATGGTGCTCCATCGGACAATACAACATGAAAACGTAACTGTCAGGTCAAAATGAACTGAGCTTCTGAACTTCTGGTGGTGCATTTATCTGCCAGACTATTAACTTTTATGCCAACCTTCCTTTTGTTTTATAGTTGTAATTTGTTTTGTTGCGATACCAAATTTGTTCTTAACGTGCAGCCACCGGCTGAAGAAAACAGCAAGCCATTTTTGTATAGTGTAGGGTGTTCCCTATATTTGCACTGGTGGCGATCTTTGATGCCCAGTGGATGTAATATGTGCAATCGCCTTAATAGCCTAGCGTTAGTTTCGGGCTTATTTATTTCCTAGCCTTCTTTTCCCCTGGTTTGCTAGTGGCCGCAACAACCACGGGCCATATACGGACCGTGGTAACCTTGACCCTGCTATGGGCCGTAGGATACATGGGCCTCCTATGGGCCGTCTTTAAATGGGCCTCCAACACGGCCGTAGAATCGGTGGGCCTCGGGCCGTCGGATAAATGGGTCTACACGGGCCGTAAACGTGCGTAATTGGTATCGGCCCAGCACGGTAACGGGCCGTTAACAGGCCGGAGGACAACAAAGGCTTAATTCTGTCACAGGCATAACAGGTAGTTAATGGGCCAAAATATAGGACGGGCTGGAAACGGCGCAATAGGTTAACAGGCCAAAAACGGGCCGACTCTTGCCATGGACCAAATTTAGCCCATTAGGGGAACAGGCCAGTAATGGGCCGGAAGTAATCGAGGGCCGGAAAGGAGCCCAAGAACGTATGGGCCGTTAGTAGGCCGAAAGCTAACACGGGCTGGAAACGGCCCATGTGAATCATGGGCCTTTAATGGGTGCAAAGAAATTTACTGTTCATTATGGGCTAGAGTCACCGTGGGCCTCTAAAGGGCCTAAAGATAAAAAGGCCTCATATGGGCCGAAAGACGTCATGGGCCATACATGGGCCGAAAGTGAAACGGGCTGGTGTTATATTCAACGGCCCACATGACGTTGTTGCGCCGATTTTGTGTAGGCCCTGACGGGTCGTGAGTTACCGGGCCGTAAATGGGCTATTTGCGAAGAGACCGTTAACAGGCTTTTCATGGGCCAGCCCGCTAACTTTTGACCAAGTCAAATGGGCCAGCCGTTATAAGCTAAATGGGTCAGTGGTGGGCCGTCGCACGTGTCGAAATATCATAGGCGCCTATCTGACACACTGACGAGCTGACACGTGTTTCCTCCGGCCAATCAGAATTTTACACGTGGAAATTTCCCATTGGTCCGGGCTGTTAATGGGTTATCGGATCCAAAACCAGACCCGATAGCTTAACGGTGACCCGTTACGGTGCATGCCATGTGTCGGTCACCCTTGAAGAAAGCACTTCTATGACGTGCGATTTATCGTCATGGAAGTGGACACTTCCGTGATGATAATTTTGGTAATTTCATGGAACACTTCTACGACAGCACAGGTATGACTATCTTGATTCTGTCATAAAATCGTCATGGATGTACATGCATGACAAAAAACATGACCTACTGTGACAAAACGTATCATCACGGAAGTGTATTTTTTTGTAGTGCTAGCAATTAAGATTGAGAAGCGGCCAGCTAGAGAGCAACAACGATCATAACCAGGCATTATGCATAAGTAACATTGGACACTAGCATGAGTAGGATATGAACACCATGAACATAAATATCATAGAGGCTATATTGGTTTTGATTCAACTACAGGCATGAACATGTGCCAAGTCAAGCCACTCAAACATTCAGAGGAGGATACCATATCATCATACTACATCACAATCATTTTAACGCTATGTTGATAAATTATTATCCACTCCTAGCTACTTATGCATGGCATGAGAAACTATAATCTCTAATTGTCATTGCAAACATGTTTAATCATAACGGGCTGAAGCATGGATACTAGGTTAAACATATTTACACAAACAGAACAAGTCGAGTTCATACCAGTTTCTCTTTGCCACGGCCGGTTCATCGAATATCGTCATTATTGCCTTTCACTTGCACGACCGAATGATATGAAAATGATAATAGTGCAAGAGTGCCGTGGACTAAGCTAGAATCTGCAAACATTTTATTCAACAGGAGAAGACAAGGTAAAATATGCTCTTTATTAGTTCAACAGTTATTCATATAAGAGCCACTAAACATTTTCATCGTGGTCTTCTCCTCGGTAAGACTCGAATAAAAAGAAAAGAAGTTCGGAGAAACACACTGAAATATTTTTGGAGTTTTTGGTTTTCTTGAACAAGCAAATACAAGGAAAAAGAAAAAACGAGAAAAACTATTTACACGGGAAAGATCCCAACAAGCAAAAGAAGAACAAGGAAGTCCTTTTGTGTTTTCTTTTTAGTGCTCACTACAAAAAAAAGACACATCCGTGACATTTTGGGCCAAACGAAATTTTTTCCAGTCATACTTATGACACTTCTATGACGATAATTGTGACAAAACCCGGTATCATCATAGATGTGGTGGGGTCCTACTTCTATGACAAAAAATCATGACATAAAATGGGCTTTTTGTCCTGGGCAGGCCGGAGACGCAGCTGCATGACATTCTTTGGGCCATCCATGACGCAAAAAACCATGGTAGAAGCGAGGGCGAGGAAAATATCGGGGTGTTCCCGGTTACGGTGGGTAGTCGGGGCCGAGTGATGCGCGTTTCTCTTCTACACGCACGCGCATGGGTGCGAGGCCTTGGGCTCTAACTAAACCCGAGTGAGGCGTTGGGCTCTAACTGAACCCGAGCGATTGCACTGCAGGCTACGCGTTACTGAACCCGAGCGATCGATCGATGGCTGTTAACTGAACCCGATCAAGCGATTCCTTCGCTACTGCTGCTAACTGAAGCCAATCGATGCTGCCTCTGGATGAACAGTGAGCGTTGCTGGGGGGGTTTTGATGAACAGTTCCCAGTGGGGGTGGATGAACAGGACCCCGTGGTGTTGCCTCTGGATTAACAGTGAGCGTTGCTGGGGGGTTTGGATGAACAGTTCCCGGTGGGGGTGGATGAACAGGACCCCATGGTGTTGCCTCTGGATGAACAGGACCCCGATCGATCGAGGCGGTTGGGGCTGGATGAACAGGAGCCCGTGGAGGGCTGGATGAACAGGACTACCCCGTGGAGGGCAGGATGAACAGTAGATGGTGGAGGGCTGGATGAACAGTACCCCATGGAGGGGTGGTTGAACAGGAGCCCGTGGAGAGGGCTGGTTGAATAGTAGTTAATGGATTAGCGCGCGGTGGAGGCTAGATGAACAGGAGCCCGTGGATGAACAGTCGCAGGTGGAGGCTGGAGGAGGTCAACGGTGGATGAACAGTAGCATGTGGAGGCTGGAGGGGTTCGACGGTGAAGATGAAAAGTATCCCATGGAGTCCCGTTTTGCGGTACGCCACACCCCTCCCGATGAACAGGACCCCCGTTTTGATAGTAGCGCTCCAACACAAGTCTGTTTCCTCCGTTTTGCGGTACGCCACACCCCTCCCGATCAACAGGACCCCCGTTTCAACCATAGGAGGTCCGTTTCCTCCGTTTTGCGGTACGCCAGACCCCTCCCGATGAACAGGATCCCGTTTCCAACGTGGCCGGTCGAACACAAGGCCGTTTCCTCCGTTCTGCGGTACGCTAGGCCTCGTTTCCATTGGCTGTTCCATCCAAGCCCTCCCGATGAACACGACGACACATTTCGTTCCGACCCAGCCGGTTGGCTCCCCATGAACACGACGACGATGCTGTTTCTCCGTTCCGACCCAGCCATGTACATGAGCCCTGGCCGTACGTACGCGTGAGTAGGCGTTCGAGACCCCGCCCGTACATACGTACGTGGCCATATTTACTTTCTTGCACCCTAGCCGCTGTACGTACGTGTACATGCTACGTGCGCGCCTCTACTACGACACATGCGCGCCTCTATAGCGACCAGTATGTACGTACAAGTTCTCGACCAGAATGACAACGCTACGTACGCTTCGACCAGGTGGGTCCCGACTATCAGGCACTTCCTTGCGTGCGAAGATGTAGCTGGTGGGTCCCAGCAGTCAGGGGGGTGAATTGTTTTTTTTTTGCCCGAACGCACTTCCTTGCATGCGAAGATGTAGCTGGTGGGTCCCAGCAGTAAGGGGGAAATGTTTTTTTCGCGAAATACGGTGGCCCGTCCGGTGGGTCCCCACTGTCAAGTGGAGGAATAATTATTTTGCGCGTAATAAGGAGGCACTTCCTTGCTGCGGCCGTGGACCCAGCTGTCAGCCTCTCCACGTACAGTACTCTTCCGATGGAAGTCGTTCCTTGACCACGTTCACCACGCCGCGCCGAGAGCACCAGGGCGGTGGACGACGGCGAGGACTAGGAAGGGGACGACGCAGAGCCGGGGAAGCCGCGTCAGTGGAAGCCCGCGCGGAGAGGAGTACAAGGGTTCACTGGTTCGGCTGCGGTGTGAGGCTGCCGTCGCCGCAGGGCCTGGCCAGCGGTGGGAAAAGTAGGGGGCGGTGAGGCCTCCGCGGCAGCACAGCCGACCACGGGAGGTAGGAGCATGCGGCACGACCGGCGCTGCTTTGGGCGGCTGGAGCAAGAAGACCAGAGGTTGAAGAAGCACTACGGCCGTTGGATGGACATCGTACGGTCACTGGAGCTAGAATCGTTCAGATTGACTAAGTTGACAAAGCACTCCATCCCAGTCAACATAGTAGGCCCACAAGTCAGCCACCCACCAAGGTGGGTCCCAACTAGTAGGGGGAGTATTCATTTTTTGTGCGTAATAAGGCGGCACTTCCGGTGGGTCCGAGCTGACAGCGGGGGGAACGTTTTTTTCACGAAATACGTTGGCCCGTCCGATGGGTCCCAGCAGTCAGGGGGAAATGTTTTTTTCACCAAATACGTTGGCCCGTCCCGTGGGTCCCTGCTGTCAGGTGGAGGAATAATTATTTTCCGCGTAATAAGGAGGCACTTCCTTGCGGCTGCCGTGGACCCAGCTGTCAGCCTCTCCACGTATAGTACTCTTCTGATGGAAGTCGTTCCTTGACCACGTTGACCACGCCGCGCCGAGAGCACCAGGGCGGTGGATGACAGCGAGGCCTAGGAAGGGGACGATGCGGAGCCAGGGAAGACGCGGCAGTGGATGCCCACGCATAGAGGAGTATGAGGGTTCACTGGTTCGCAACGGTGTGAGGCTGCCGTCGCTGCAGAATAACAGGGGGTGTGGGTGAGTAGAGGGATGGCCTGGCCAGCGGTGGGAGTAGTAGGGGGCGGTAAGGCCTCCGCCGCATCGCTGTCGGCCACGGGAGGCAGGAGCACGAGGCACGGCCGGCGCTGGTTAGGGCGCCTGGAGCAAAAAGACCAGAGGTTGAAGAAGCACTACGTACGGCCGTTGGATGGACATCGTACGATCACTGGAGCTAGAATCGTGTATATTGACTAAGTTGACAAAGCCCTCCATCCCCGTCAACTTAGTAGGCCCACAAGTCAGCCTGCCACTATACTGGGTCCCAGCTAGCAGGGGGGGTATTCATTTTTTTGTGCGTAATAAGGACACACTTCCTTGCGTGCGAAGATATAGCTGGTGGGTCCGAGCTGTCAGCGGCGGTAATGTTTTTTCGCGAAATACAGAGGCCCTTTCGGTGGGTTCCAGATGTCAGGTGGAGGAATCATTATTTTGCGTGTAATAAGGAGGCATTTCCTTGTGTGCGGCCGTGGACCCAGCTGTCAGCCTCTCCACGTATAGTCCACTTCAGATGCATGTCGGTCGTTGACCACGTTGACCAGGCCGCGCCGAGAGCACCAGGGCGGTGGACGACGGCGAGGCCTAGGAAGGGAACGATACGGAGGCTAGGAAGACTCGGCAGTTGTTTCCCACGAAGAGGGGAGTACGACTGTACGAGGGTTTACTGGTTCGTCTGCCGTCGCCGGAGAATAACAGCAGGTGTGGGTGAGTAGAGGGATGGCTAGGGCAGCGATGGGAGTACGGTTGGGCGGTGAGGCCTGCGGGGCAGCACAGCCGGCCGCGGGGAGGAGGGAGCAGGCAGTCCCGCCGGCGCTTATTTGAGCGGCTCGAGCAGGAAGAGCAGTGATTGAAGAAGCACGACGGCCGTTGGATGGACATCCAACAGTCATTGCTTGTGCATCAACCTTTTTTTTAGGAAAGCCTCAAATCTGTGGAAAACAGCATACAACCCATCTGCCATTATTTCTAATAATTTATAGCCCATTTACTAATTCTTAAGGTTTTTTTGGAGCCCATATTCCTTTTGTTAGCATTACAGCCCATATTGTGGCCACGGTTAAAAAATTATACGAAATTTTGCATATTTCGGCGCGGTCCGAACTGTTTTTAATCCCGAAATTTCGAGTCACATTCAAACTGATTTTAAAAATAAATGTATATGAATATAAAATCCAACAAATTGTCCATGCATAAAAATTAATGCAATTTAAAATCTCGAAATGAAAAAAAGAAATTTGAAACTAATTGCCGGTTTGATGTGTTTTAAAAATGTACAGACCATTTCTCATTACTAATAGGCCATTTTCTCGTCCAGCCGAATGAAGCTCTCCTCGTCTTGAAAGATTTGCAGCCCAACAGGCCTGACAAAGCGACTTACTTGGCAAATCACAAAAAAAATCTGGGCTAGCCATTTTCAGAAAGAAAAAAAATACGGGGCTGGTATGTGGTAAACATAAAAGAGAAGGCTGTCTAGACAGGCCAGAGTGCCCCGCACAGCCCAGTTGACACCCTGCTTCCATCTCAAAAACAAATTAGATAAATGCCACTCCAATTATGATGATTCATAAAAATGACTCTGCAATTTCCAAACTTTGAAAAATGCCACTGCAATTTTTGCAAACTTTGGAAAACGCCACTGCAATTTGCAAACTTTGAAAAATGCCACTGGAAATGGCATGAAATGGCATTTTTCAAAGTTTGGAAATTGCAGTGGCATTTCTCAGAAACACCAGATTTGGAGTGGCATTTATCAAATTAACCCAAAACAAAAATAACTGGGCGAGCTGCTGGGTCCCTGGTGTCAGTCACTCGTTGTGCAATTCTCTCGTTTATTGACTATGTTGACAATGGCATGGGACCCAGATGTCAGAAATCCATTAGGAGGAGCCATTTTTTTATTGGCTTGAAATAAGGAGGCACTTGCTTGCGTACTGCCATGACCTTGGCGGGTCCCTGCTGTCATCCTCTCCACGTACAATCATCTCCTGATTGTGTACGCGTCAACTTGGTAGGCCCACAAGTCAGCCTCTAAACCCGTGGAGGACAAATACAACCCATTTAAAAAAATAACAGCCCATTCCATACGTTCAAACAGAAAGTTCAACATTCAGAGCAAAGTAACAGGTCTGATCCACATATAGAGTACTGAACTTCCATGTTGACAACCATCATAGCCAAGTTAACTATCTACTCCCACTAATACTCTAGTAGCATACAAGTACTAACTTACACTTAGTTAACTAGACGATGCCGGCCGCCATCTGCGGTACACGCTAAACGCTAGCAACGGCGTCCTCCGCCTCGCCTCGGACTTGCCAGAGGTGTGATAGGGCGCGTTGCTCGCGCGCGTTGGCCCTTTCCATGCCGGCGTGGTCCACCGAAGCTTCGTCTTCTAAGCGGGAAACCCACTTGGTGAGCTGGTAGTAAAAATTGGCGTCGGGAATGCGTGCGTGCCCGACAGCCTCCAGGGCTATTTGCCGGGCGCCGGCCTCCGCGTAGTCGACCCAGTTGCGGGCGCTTTGCTCGCGACTCAGAGCGTCGGTTGGCTGCTGCTCCATGTCCCGCTGGCGGCACAAATCGGCGATACGCTTCTCCTCCGCCCAGCGGTCGCGCTCCAACAACTCCTGCTCCTCCGCCAGGCGGTCGTGCTCTAACAAGTCCTCGATCTCCGCATTGCCATCTAAAGACCGATAGAATGCCTCCTCCCTCCGTCTGCCTTCCGGTGAAAAACCAAACACTAGTTCCGGCGGTGACCGCCTCCGGTCTCGCCTATCGCGGACGGGCGGGGGCATGGAGGATGTGGCAAGAGCGATGATAAGTGGCGAGCGACGTCGGGCCGGTGGGGGCTGATGAGGATAGGGCGAGTTGGGTCACGGTGCCACCATAGAAGGTCGGGAAACAATACTTATAGGCGGTAGGTAGCGCGACGGTCATCGGAATTCAATGCAAAATTAAGCATGCATGGCTTAGCGCGCCAGCTTGCCGTGGAAAACTAGAGAAACTAAAATTCTGACTATGCCGTCCTGTCCTGTCCGTGCTGGGTCACACGCCGGTATGACGTGTCAATAATGATCCCACGGATTTAAAAGGCCCGCAACAATTAAAGCGCATCTTTTTTCGCATCAGTTAGCTGCCTTAATTACGGCCGGCTGCATGCAGGCACTCAAAATCGCTCGCAACCAGTACGCGGAGCAGCATGCAACGAGTCGCAGCCGAGGGCATTAGGTGATGAACTTTAGCTGGGAGATAAGGCATTTGCGAACGTTTTTGCTAGCAGTTTCTTCAGACTCTCATGGCATTTTCTTCAGAGCAGCTTGTCAGTTTCTTTAGAGGTATGCATTTTTATTCAAAAATATGCCACTTTAGATCTTGCGTCGCAACTAAAACTGCCAGGAGCACATTAGTTGGCTAACTAGTAATCGATCTGTAACTTGTAAACACAGAGCGAACAGATATAAGGAACTGTTAATGCATCTCAATGATTCACAGATCATATACAAATATGTAGCTCCAAAAGCAAAGATCAACCACAACTAAAACCAACTAGTACGATTCCCATACATAAGATCAACATGTTAATGCATCTCAATGATTCACAGATCATATACAAATATGTAGCTCTAAAAGCAAAGATCTAGAAAAAACATATGTTCTTCCTACTAACAAGGATGCTTCTCTTGGCCAACATTCAGTACAGACTAAAAGACAAATTTGTTTGTGAAGTCTACAATTCCTCTTGCAAACGTAAGTGGTTTCACCAACAGCTAGAACCATGAGAATGAACCACACATGATGGAGGAACATCCACTACAATATGATTTGGTCTTCTCTCGATCACACGGCGAGACTATTTTCGGAATACAAACTTTAACTTAGGCAAAATGATGCCCATTGTATAATCAGACCAAAGCAATGAAGCACCTAGTGTTGGCCAATAAATAGTACAGTACTACTTTTGTGCAGTCCATGAAGTGACTATCCAATCTTTCTGTGTCTATTTTCAAATGGCACTGCATGCAGTGACTATACTATTCTCTTGTGCAGTTCAACCAAAATTGCGGTCACTTTGTGTGTTTGCCAAATAGCAACGGACAGACATCTCTGTCTGCACAAATATCAAGCAACTAGTAAACATATACCCCACCTTGTATTTTCGGTTTAAACATGTCTCTTCCGCTTAGCATCTGTCATGTTTTGCACTGGACAATTTGATACAGTCATGTTTTGCCCTGGACAATTTCATACTGAATTGATTTGCTTGTTCAGAGCAGAAATATAGCGCCTATTCTTCATCAGACCAAGGATATCCATGTTCGCAGTGATGGAAGAGGTGAAATCGATACAACCGAAATTGAGCATCCAATCATTAAATCCTGTCCTGCACCTCCAATGTAGGTCCACCCTGCCAAATTCACATGCAAACCACTAGTATTACTATCTAATGACAGTACAAAAAGAGTAGCAAGATAGTAGCAAACCATGTACCTTCTTAATGAACAGCTCATAGTGCCACCAATTGGATATAAAGGTTTGGAAGAAAACATGTTCCTAATGTTGAACCAGTTGGACTTTTTGTGCAGTTCCACTAAAATCAAGCATCCCTATTTGCATAGATATTGAAAGTGTGATTACTATAAAAGTGGCACTAGTTGAAGCATAGACTCACAAATATAAGCATTCCAATTTATTAAAGGGAAAAGGTAGCAAGACTATTTCTAACCACCTGTTTGAAGGAATAAATAAGGCACCAACGGCTGATGTCAGAAAGGCATATATAGTTCTTTCTGAAAGAATGCTCGATTCCCGACCTTTCCTCTTCTTTTAAGCATATTTTGTGCAGTTCAGCTAAAATAAAATGCCATCACCGCCTTGACAATTCAGTGACAGTGTACAAAAGGAAATGACTTAACATTACATCATGATGTCAGGTATGTAGTCGACAGGCATTAGATACAAACTTACGGACCTCCTCCGATAACATAATGAACATTAATTTTAACAAAGGTGTGACTAGCTTTACCGGGATTATTTGAGTGAACCCTACACCCTATGTTCCTTAATATAAGACGTTTTCCCGGTTCAGTTTAAAGTACCCCAAACGTCTAGTATTTAGAAAAACAGGTAGTAGTTTTCTTGAGCACATATCTGGGAAAGCTTGCCACACTTTATTTATGTCCATACGCTAATGCAACACCATTCGAAATTTCAAATACTACAAATATACACTAATCCAGTGGCTAGTGCAACAGTAGAGTAGTTATTTTATTACAGGGTACAGTACAATGGTTTTACTAAACAGATTTCAATAAACTCTGGCACTGGAAGATTTCTATAAGAATTAACAATACAAAATGTAAAGGTAACACGTTTCAGCATTGGTATACTAGCTGTGCATGAGCATTAAACCAAATACAAAAGTCTGAAGGTAACTAGCATTATTAACTAATGACAGTATAAAAAAATTGCAAACCATGTACCTCCAAGGTAAATATCATTTCAAACTCGGGGGGACCTTAAAAATTGCTATCCCAATCTTGATAATAGATCAAACATAAAAACTTGATCGAACGAATCAAGAGAACAGCCGGAGGAGGAGGTGCCCACTCTTGACCTTTCCTCTTGTCTTCATAATTTTTTGTGCAGTTTAACCAAAATAAAATGACATCAGCACCTTGGCATTTTGGTGACACTGTACAAAAAAATTAACTTATCTCATGAAAGTGAGGTATGTAATCTATAAGCATTAACAGTGCAAAAATCTGAAGGTAGTAACAAGTTTCATCGTTGGTATACTGGCTGTGCAACAACATTAGAATGCCTTAGCTGAAAATCTTTAATACATCCACAATCAATAGCTAACCCTGAAATAATCCAGTGACATTAAATGGCATTGCTTAAATTTATCGGTGGCATTAGACTGAGTGCGGCATTAGTTAAATGTGGCATCACTTTAGTAGTAGCATTGCTTGACTTGACTGCTGGCGTTATACTAACTGCAAAAAAGTGACAATAAGAGCATGGGAGGCCCATTCGGACAGTGGGCGCACCAGTACGATGTACCTCCACGGACGCATAGAGTGGTGAGGGAGGTATGGTTGCCTAGAGCAACAAATATCCAAGCAGCATATGTGGATCACGTCCCATTTTTGTTATGTTTAGCCACCTTTTTCCTATGTGAGGACAACAAACCGATCGACCTGGTCATTCTCTATTGCGTTGTCATGCCTTTCTACCCTTCTTCAACCAAGAGACACGAGACTCATTCCTTAGCTACTGATTTTCCCCTTTTCAACCTAGATGCGGGTTCGATGCCTACTCTCTTGGACAGTACATTCTCCCTTCCTTTCCTTATTCAACCAAGACATGGATTAGTCTGCATGAAGTAGGGTTTCCTTTAATAGTGCAAATTAAGGTTTTCCTCTGCGTGACCAGCAGAGCAGAGGATAGCAAACTGGGAAGATGGTGGAGTGGAAAAAGATCCACATGCAGCGATGTGGCAGATGGGGCAATAGAACAAGGGTATGGTTCGAAAAGAGGTAGCATACCTGAGGGTCGGCGGGAAGTGGCTTCGCTCGTGGTCGTCGTCCTCCGCACGCACTACGGCAGCGAGCTTGGGGACGGAGGCCATCCCGCGCGGGCGCTAGGTCTGAGAGGACAGCCTTGTCGTTAGTGCGTGACCTCGCTCACCGACAACGAGTGCGTCAACGCTGCATGTCCTTTTCTTCCCCGGTGGATCTGTGACCACCGGTGAGGAGGGAGAGAGAGGCCTTTTTTAGATCTGGAGAGAGGGTGATAGTGTGAGAAGCAGGTGGGCAGCCCTTAGCAAGAAAGCTCTGAAGCTCCAGCCTATATATCTTTTTTATACTACTAGTACTAGAGGTGGAGTGGTGGTAGAGTAGTTTATATTTTCTCCGCAAACAGTACCAGTTAGTCGTGTTTCAAAACTGAACGGCACGCCATTAAAAAAATAAAGTCAAGAAATAATACGGCACTTTGGGCCAACGCGGCCAGATCGCATTTTGCATCAGAAATTACACACCATGTTTCGTTGACATGTGGTCCCGTTCCAACATATCAGTGAGACGACGGCGAGTCCTTTTGTACAATTTCCGAAAGGACGTGTAAGCCGGGGCGCCTCTTCGTGTACCGTGCCAAACTGGCAACCGTCCACCGACTCTTCGCCTTTCCCTCTCAATTTGGAACTGCTGTCGCACGCTCTTCCTCCCTCCTCCATTTGCCTTCACCCTTCATTCTGCCATTGTTCGATCGTCTTCTCCATGGAGGGAACAAACCGGAAACGACCCCGTTATTCTTGCCCCGATCTGAAAGATGACATGGTGGAGGAACTCATTGATCGGTGCGATGTCATCACCTCGGCTAGCATGGCAGGTTCATTCAAGAACATTCTCGACTCAACTAATAACATCATTACAAGGAACCCAAGGGTCCAGGAGCGGTTTGATCTCCCTTGTCTTCTTCGCTATAAGCTTGCTCGCATGGGCGCGGACGACGGAGGCCTCGCCTTGTGCAAGTTGATGCCGCTTGATAATGATACGTGTGATGTCAAGATGCCATCGCTTAAGGGTAAGGCCTGGGCTGGCGCAAATGGAGATTGGGTTGTTTATATTGGGTACAATTGCGAGTGGGAACTTGTGAATGTGTACACTCATCAGCGGATTCGACTTCCAAAAATCTCAGAGTGCCTTGAGGTTGAGCACATAGATGATCTACGTACGTTCAAATAGGATCGTGGTGGTTGTCGTCTATGAAAGATAGCAATTTGTCGAGTTCCCAACCGCTCTTGGAATTACGAGAACTATGAAGTTGTTGCTATATTCGACAAGCTTGTTGCCGTCATTACTGATTCCATGGTTTGTCCATGGATATTGCTCAAATATCAGTTTCTGTACACGGATGATGAGTACTATGATGCAATTAAATACGAGGATCTTGTGTTTGCTTTTACCACTCGTGGCATTGTTTTTGGATGGGATCCTCGTTGTTTCGGTATGTTTGTCTTCCACCGTAATTATAATTGTTTCATCCACATGCATGCGGGTTAGCAAGTTTCCCTTTACTAATTAACCTTCTTCTTGTGTTTCCAAGGTCCTGTGAACATTCCACCACCTATACTTGAAAAAATTTATAACCAAGGGGGGAGATGACGATGGTGATGATCACGATCATGAGGACGAGCAGGACTTATATACTCAGTGGCGGCTGGCAACTAATTCTGATAGATCACCTCTTCTTGTCTGTATACAGTGCACTGAGATTGTTACTACTGAGGGAGCACGTGTTGTCTCCCATGGTTGCCCTCTCCAGACCTATTCCAACACCCGTTGCAGGGTATTCGGGATGGATACTAGTGTGCTAGCGCCAACACCTTCTCCCTGGTACAGTATTGATAGTCTTGGAGCAAACTCGCTCTTACTTGGACCAAACTATCCAATGATGGTTAAAGGCGATCCAGCTGCTGTTGACACAACGTTACTTCCATTTATGAGAAGCAACTGTATCTATACCTCAGACATTGCGGTGGTTCCCTACCCTGCTCCTGATATATGACGCTTCAGCCTGGATGATCAGTCCTGCGTTGCTCTCGATATTGACAATAGCTAGCCCTTCCCAGAGCACCTATGGTTCAAAGTAAGCGTTTCCAACGCCAAGGATTGGTTGAGTTGAAATTCATTTCATTGCTTGTTATTTGTTGTGTGCTGAAAACTTCAGTATTTACTAGAATGTTTTGTTGGAAATAATCTATAATCCAACATGTATCACTGTTGTCGTTGTGTGTTGATGACTTGTTGTGTGTAATGAATGGTACATTTGCAAATGCGTGTCATAGACTCAATTTATGAATGGTTTTCGAGTCACTTCTTGGAGTGTGAGTACCGTAGTAGTATAGCCAGCATCCGGTTAGTATATGAAGTTGCCACATCACATAGAGCCAACCTAATATTGTAGTACCAGATCTGAGATGCCACGTGTACCAGATGAATGACTCCAAGTTCGCCACCGTGATGCTAGGTGCGAGCCGAGGAACACCGTTGGAGAGACCCCCTCATAATTTATCTACATTGGTCGTTTGATTCATAGGATAGAATGCTGTAGGATTTTTTTCCTATGTAATCATGTTTTAATTGGCAATCTAGCATCCACTCCAACTTTTGTTTCACTTCCTTTGATCCTACGAAGAGAATACTTGCTCTAAATGATGTGCCGCTGCAAGAGCCGCCTATATTAATTAATAGTGCTCTAAAAAGGTGGACCAGCTTTGGCTATAGTAGTACTGTAGGTTAGTAGGTGACCTTGCGCTTGGCTCTTCTCCTCTTCCGGAAGTCGAACAATAATGATGGTACTACTTCTGGCAATCTGACACCAAATGAACTGTTGCACGTCCACCGCTTGTAAGCAAAAGTTTCTCCTCGTGCTGTGAGCCACCGTGCACGCGTTGGCGAGGGAGAAGGCGTAGTAAGCAAGCTTCTCGTCGTTCTGCGAGTTGACGGGACACATCAAAGTTACGTATTTATTAGTACTCTCTTCAAAAAGGGCCGACCATGTCCATGGCTACCATCCCGTTCTCTGTCATTGAGTACATGCACTATTCACGTGCCATCGAGGAGAAAAACTATTGCGTAGTACTAGGTGCCATTGAAGTGCAGGACTCACTTACGCACTGCATATCTCCATTTTCTTGCATGACACGCCACCTTGATGCTAGATGTCCCGTGTGTCATGGAGGCATATAGTATGATTTTGTAAAATGGAGGCATATAGGTGTCCCGCGTGCCAGCAACAGGATGAACAAAGCTCATGTCTTAAACGAAAGAGTGGAAGAACATAGATTCTCGACGACCGAGAAGGAGCTACAAACCTCGGGGTGGAGCGTCTGCACTCATAATATTTTATATTATTCGATGATATAAAATCAACCAAATCTCTCCATGTTCCTATACCATTCTATAGTATGAGAATAACTTTGAACGTAAGCCATTTATTCACTCTATCCAATGGTCATAGTTGGAAAATCCAAACAAAACCAAGCATTGGATCAACTCTTTTTTTGAGATCAACTCTTTTAGCACTAAGATTTTTGCCGCCTGCCCACCTAGCCCACCTATATATCCGCTCACGTGTGATGACCACAGGAGCTATCCACTCAGATTGTATGTTAAAAAAATAAAGGTCGATAACTAATGCGGCACCTCGGGCCAACGCGGCCAGATCGCATTTTGCACGAGAAACTACACACCATGTTTCGTTGACATGTGGTCCTGTTCCAACATGTCAGTGAGACGACGGCGAGTCCTTTTGTACAATTTCCGAAAGGACGTGCAGGCCGGGGCGCCTCTTCGTGTACCGTGGCAAACTGGCTACCGTCCACCGACTCGTCACCTTTCCCTCTCGATTTGGAACTGCTGTCGCACGCTCTTCCTCCCTCCTCCATTTGCCTTCACCCTTCCTTCTGCCATTGTTCGATCGTCTTCTCCATGGAGGGAACAAGCCGGAAACGACCCCGTTATTCTTGCCCCGATCTGAAAGATGACGTGGTGGGGGAACTTATTGATCGGTGCGACGTCATCACCTCGGCTAGCATGGCAGGTTCGTTCAAGAACATTTTCGACTCAACTAATAACATCATTACAAGGAACCCAAGGGTCCAGGAGCGGTTTGATCTCCCCTATCTTCTTCTCCGTGACCCTGCTGACTGGCGTGGGGACGAGGGAAGCCTCGCCTTGTGCAAGTTGATGCCGCTTGATAATGATAAGTATGATGTTAAGATGCCATCGCTTGGGGGCAAGGCTTGGGCAGGCGCAAACGGAGATTGGGTTGTTTATATTGGGTACAATTGCGAGTGGGAACTTGTGAATGTGTACACTCCTCAGCGGATTCCACTTCCAAAAATCTCCGAGTGCCCTGAGGTTGAGCACACAGATGATCTACGTACGTTCAAATATGATCATGGTGACTGTCGTCTACGGAAGATAGCAATTTCTCGAGTTCCCAACCGCTCTTGGAATTACAAGAACTATCAAGTTGTTGCTATCTACGACAAGTTTGTTGCCATCCTTCGTGGTTTGACTGGATGGATATTGCTCAAAAATCAGTTTCTATACACGGATGTGTACTGTGATGCAATTGAATACGAGGGTCTTGTGTTTGCTGCCACCACTCGTGGCACTGTTTTTGCATGGGATCCTCATAGTTTCGGTATGTTTGTCTTCCACTGTAATTATAATTGTTTCATCCACATCCATGCGAGTTAGCAAGTTTCCCTTCTCTACTAATTAACCTTCTTCTTGTGTTTCCAAGGTCCTGTGAAGATTCCACCACCTCTACTTGAAAAATTTTATAACCAAGGGGGAGATGACGATGGTGATTATCACGAGCATGAGGACGAGCAGGGCCCATATGCTCACTGGCGGCTGGCAACTAATTCCAATGGATCACCACTTCTTCTCTGTATACAACCCACTGCTGATGTTACTACTGAGGGAGCAGGTGTTGTCTCCCATGGTCGCACTCTCCGGACCTATTCCAACACCCGTTGCATGGTATTCGGGATGGATACTAGTGTGCTAGCGCCAACACCTTCTCCTTGGTACAGTATTGATAGTCTTGGAGCAAACTCGCTCTTCCTTGGACAAAACTATCCAATGATGGTGAAAGGCGATCCAACTGATGTTGACACAACATTACTACCATTTATGAGAAGCAACTGTATCTATACGTCGGACATTGTGGTGGTTACCTACCCTGGTCGTGATATAGTAGGCCGCTTCAGCCTGGATGATCAGTCCTGCGTTGGTCTCGAGATTGACACTAGCTGGCCCTTCCCAGAGAATCACTTGTGGTTCAAAGCAAGCGTTTCCAACGCCGAGGATTGGTTGAGTTGAAGTTCATTGCATTGCTTGTTATTTATTGTGTGATGAAAACTTTAGTATTTATAATGTATCCTCGTTGTCGTTGTGGGTTGATGACCTGTTGTGGGTAATAAAATAATATGCCTGTGATAAACTAACTAAATTTATGAATGGCTTTCGAGTCACTTCTCTGAGTGGGTGCTGCGACGAGGCAAAAAAATATTTTCCGAATACATAATTGTACGTGCATTGCAACAGGTTATCGGATGAGGCCAATCAACAATAGTACACTATTTGTACTAGCTTCACATGCTGCACTATCTCTATGTCTACGTACGTAATACAACAAGTTTTGAACTTGAGACCAGCCACCCATCCTCACAAAGAACACTTTTTAACCTAGCACAGACTCCAGGAAATTTGGCCACAGTGTGAGGTGGGCCATATGTTAATGTGTTTGCTGTACGTAACCAGCACCTCGAATCCTCGATACTACTACTATAAGTAGTAGGAGTAGTAGGGTGACATGGGCCAGAACAAGCATTCACATCCAGGAGTACGGCACACGCCACCAGCACGACTTCCATCTGACACCATATTTGTTGGAGTCTGTGCTACAGCAATCTCTTCAACCTCGTCGTTTCTCTAACTCAGCCATCGTGCGGCGGGCGAGGTGGGGGTTTGCCGATAGTCGGTTTCCTCAACTTTGGTCCCACTTGTAAGGACAACTCCAACGCACGACCCCAAACGGACCTCTATTTTTCCCGGATTCTGTCCATTTGGGTAGGGCAATGGGGTCGTGTCCGGGCCATCTCTCGGATGCGGTGGCCGTGCGCCGAACGCGCGGACGCATCTCGGCCGCGTACATTTTTATTTGCAAACACCTATATTTTTCTCATCATTGATTTTTTGGTACATGGAAATACATCACCAAAATTTTGACTAGAAAAATAAGAACCACAAGAATACATTTTAGAAGATATCCAACTTCCATAACTGCTCCTGTCAGATGGGCATCCCCAAGCTTAGGCTCTTGCCACTCTTTGTTCCATAATGCATCAAATCTTTACCAAAAACTTGAAAACTTCACAACACAAAACTCAACAGAAAATCTCATAAGCTCCGTTAGCGAAATAAAACTAACCACAACTTTAAGGTACTATAATGAACTCATTCTTTATTTATATTGGTGTTAAACCTACTGTATTCCAACTTCTCTATGGTTTATAAGCTCTTTTACTAGCCATAGATTCATCAAAATAAGCAAACAACACACGAAAAACAGAATCTGTCAAAAACCGAACAGTCTGTAGTAATCTGTATCAAACGCAAACTTCTGGAACCTAAAAAATTCTACCAAATTAGTATGTCCTAGATAATTTGTTTATTGAACTACTGCAAAAACAATCAACTGAGAAGCACGTTCCTGTGATTTATGAAAACTAATCTCGTGCGCGCAAAGTTTCTGTTTTTTTACAGCAAGATCAAATAACTATCACCGTAGGTAATCCTAACGGTTTTACTTGGCACAAACACTAATTAAAACATAAAAACAAATCTAACCAGAGGCTAAACAAATTATTTATTACTAAACTGGAACCAAAGAGCAAAACAAAAATAAAATTGGGTTGCCTCCCAACAAGCGCTATCGTTTAACGCCCCTAGCTAGGCATAAAAACAAGGATAGATCTAAGTATTGCCATAATAAGATAGATCATGAAAACTCATCTCATATTCCCTAAGTTCAGCAGCAAGTTTTCTTTGTGTCAAGAAAAAGTAATCAAAAGGGCTAAATTTAATGGTACATAAGTCCCCCAGATCGATCTCGGGAGCTATGGGTTCCTCCTTTGGCCCTTCATATTGCACAACTAATTCATCATTATAAGCATTCTTTTGGCAGGAAGTCATGAGCCTATACTCAAGAGAATATCCTAACTCATTGTTTCGAATAGCAAAATCATTATTAAGTTCGGAGATTCTATCAATGAGAACATTGGTAGGAACCTTTTTCCTAAGGTTTTCATTAAAAGCAACATAATCTAAAGATTGAAAACGCATTATGTCCTCTTGATCGAAGAGGATTGCCTCTATGGGAGGACGGCCAGAGTCCACCCTATAGTGCGCAAAAATTTCTTTGGCTTCTTTTATTAGAAATCTGAACTCATGAGCCAAAAAGATAGTAGCTGCACGCTTAACAGCAGAATGCTCAATATTGGAAAATTCCAGGAAAATCCTTTGGATGCAAGGATGCATATGCATAAATTGTCTTTCAAGTTCAACTATAAGCAAGGATATAGCATCCGCAAGACTACTAGTTCTATGAAGAATAGATCCACCCATAGCGGGTAAAGCACTGGCCCAAGTAAAGAAATCTTGAATAACCCCTTTTCCAATAATATTACCACTACCGATTCTAAACTTCCTAGTATGTAAGACGGGTGGTTCTTCAACAGGATCATCAAAAACATCAAAATTTTCCATGTTATTACTATTGTTCTTATCAACGATAATCTCCCCGGTTTCAGACATAGCGGTAGAAAATGCGAGGGGCAAGCGAAAAAGAGGCGAACGGAAGAGAGGGCGAATAAAATGGCAATGGTGAAGTGGGGGAGAGGAAAACAAGAGGCAAATGGCAAATAATGTAATGCGAGGGATAAGAGTTTGTGATGGGTACTTGGTATGTCTTGACTTGTGCGTAGACTCCCCGGCGACGGCGCCAGAAATGGCTCGTTGTCGGGAGTTCAAATCTTGACTTGACTTGGCGCACACCTCCCCGGCAATGGCGCCAGAAATCCTTTTTGCTACCTCTTGAGCACAGCGTTGGTTTTCCCTTGAAGAGGAAAGGGTGATGCAGCAAAGTAGCGTAAGTATTTCCCTCAATTTTTTAGAACCAAGGTATCAATCCAGTAGGAGGCCACACGCAAGTCCCACTCACCAACACAAACAAGTAAGAACCTTGCAACCAACGCGATAAAGGGGTTGTCAATCCCTTCACGGCCACTTGTAAAAGTGAGATCTGATAGAGATAATAATAAGATAAATATTTTTGGTATTTTTATGATGTAGATTGAAAAGTAAAGATTGCAAAATAAAATAGATCGGAAACTTATATGATGGAAAATAGACCCGGGGGCCATAGGTTTCACTAGTGTTTTCTCTCAAGATAGCATAAGTATTACGGTGGGTGAACGAATTACTGTCGAGCAATTGATAGAATTGAGCATAGTTATGAGAATATCTAGGCATGATCATGTATATAGGCATCACGTCCGTGACAAGTAGACCGCAACGATTCTGCATCTACTACTATTACTCCACACATCGACCGCTATCCAGCATGCATCTAGAGTATTAAGTTCATAAGAACGGAGTAATGCATTAAGAAAGATGACATGATGTAGAGGGATAAACTCAAGCAATATGATATAAACCCCATCTTTTTATCCTCGATGGCAACAATACAATACGTGTCGTTTCCCTTTCTGTCACTGGGATCGAGCACCGCAAGATTGAACCCAAAGCTAAGCACTTCTCCAATTGTAAGAAAGATCAATCTAGTAGGCCAAACCAAACTGATAATTCAAACAGACTTGCAAAGATAACCAATCATACATAAAAGAATTCAGAGGAGATTCAACTATTGTTCATAGATAATCTTGATCATAAACCCACAATTCATCGGATCTCGACAAACACACCGCAAAAGAAGATTACATCGAATAGATCTCCAAGAGAAACAAGGAGAACTTTGTATTGAGATCCAAAGAGAGAGAAGAAGCCATCTAGCTAATAACTATGGACTCGGTGGTCTGAGGTAAACTACTCACACATCATCGGAGAGGCCATGGTGTTCATGAAGAAGCCATCCGTGATCAATGCCCCCTCCGGTGGAGCGCCGGAAAAGGCCCCAAGATGGGATCTCACGGGTACAGAAGGTTGCGGCGGTGGAAATAGGGTTTCGTGGTGCTCCTGGATGTTTTCAGGGTACGTAGGTATATATAGGAGGAAGAAGTAGGTCGGTGGAGCTACGAGGGGCCCACGAGGGTAGAGGGCGCGCCTAGGGGGTAGGCGCGCCCCCTGCCTCGTCGCCTCCTCGTTGATTGCTTGACGTCCACTCCAAGTCTTCTGGATCACGTTTGTTCCGAAAATCACGTTCCCGAAGGTTTCATTCCGTTTGGACTCCGTTTGATATTCTTTTTCTGCGAAACACTGAAATAGGCAAAAAACAGCAATTTGGGCTGGGCCTCCGGTTAATAGGTTAGTCCCAAAAATAATAAAAAAGTGTATGATAAAGTCCATTAAACATCCAAAATAGATAATATAATAGCATGGAACAATCAAAAATTATAGATACGTTGGAGACGTATCAGTCCTCTTGCATTTTCACTGACATGTGGGACCGCATATGAGCAAACAGACGATGGGCTCCGCGCGTCTGCTGGCTGGCTGAGAAGAGAGATAGAGGAGGGCTGAGCACGGACTCCAGGAAATTTGTTCTACGTAACCAGCACCTCGATATAGTGGGGTGGCATGGGCCATAACTAGCATTCATGTCTAGCAGTACGGCACACGCCACCCACACGAGTCCCATCCGACACCAATTCTCTTGGAGTCCGTGCTACAACCATCTCTTCTCCCTCCTGTTTTCTCAGCCATCGCGCGGTGGGCGGGGTGGGGGTTTGCCGATAGTCGGTTTGCTCAACTGCGGTCCCACTTGTAAGTGAAAATGCAACACAGCACGCATTCCCCCTTGAGCGGCGTGCCGGACCAACCGTGTGGGGGTGCGACACGAACACGGCAGGCTTTTCCTTTTGAACTTGTAACTTGTAAAATTTGGTTCTGCTCCATGGCGCAACCGATAGATAGAAATAACAATTTTCCCTAGAGTAATGAGAAGTTTGGTTCTGGCACGGTTCATGCATGGAGTACGTAGGGAAATTATGAAGTTGATGAGAAAGGTAAGATAATTACTAGTAGTACCATATACTACTACATGGATTTGATGGAAAGATAAAGATACATACGGATCCATCAACGACATCCTCACGCCCTAGTGCACCGGGTCACCAACCGACGTGTGAGAAGCAGCGGCGTTGGCGGCAAGCTCAACGTGCTTCTGAACAATGCCGTCCAAGGTTGCCCTGCGGTCCAAGAAGGCCAGCGTCCTATCGTCCTCCTCTTGCATGTAGTAGTCCTTGTGGACGATTTGCGCGTATACGTGGGTGATTATGTCGATGGTGTCTTGCTGCGCCAGGCGCTGCGTGGTGAGCGCGACCTCGAGCTGGACATTCTCCGGTGCGACGGCGGGTAGTCGCAGGGCCCCTAGTGCGTCGAAGAGGTTGTCACCATAGAGGCTGTTGAGGGTGGCAGGCATCGCAGAGCCTGGGCGCATGGGCTGGAGGCGTACGTCAAGGTCGTCCGCGAGCTTCTTGACGACGGTGACCTTGTCGAGGAAGCCGAGGAGGACCTCGTCGAACAAGGAGACGAAGCTGTCGTCCAAGCGGCCCCTCGCACTGGCGGCCTCAAGCACTACCTGGAGACGTTCCTCGGTGCCGGGCCGCAGGCCGGCGTCGTGGACCATCTGGCACAGCCGGCTGATGCTCGCGATCATCGCCTCCATGGGTCTAGCTTCTAGTCAACTGATCTTGCGATTGGAGTGATCACTCTTGCCCTTGGGTGCGTAGGTGCGTAGGATTTCATTGATTGGACTGGCGGGAGCCTTTATATGAGAAGTGCAGACTGCGTTGAATTCACGTGCGTGTTGGCCATCTACTCCTCGCCCCTCTACTGCACTTGCCTTTGGCTGTATGACAGGTTGGTCAGCCACCCGTTGGGCCCACGTGTCATACACCCAAAGGCAGGTGCAGTAAGTCAATGAAGTTGTGTCCCCCTCCGTGCCCGTGCATGCTTTCAATGACTTGAGACTACCAAACATCACATGCAGTGGTTAGTTCATTGCATGTAATCCTATTAAGTAGCAAAAAGACATTAAGTTATATCGCCGATAGGAATAAAACAATACACCATGTATTTATATACGGAGGGAGTAGTACATTTTTGTGACATGCATTACTAGATATTGCTAGTTAAATACTAAATCCAGATGGACGTGCTAGTACTACTAAATCCAGACGGTGGTGCTAGTACTAGTAGTAGTAGTACTACCAATGTAGTAGCACTTTACTACCCGTTGGTCAAATTATTACGTGATGCTCCTCACAGTGAAGTGACAAGACCCTACGCCGGAGATGACACCTGACTATAGGCGCCGTGTTCGGCATACCATAGTCAGCCTCACCGTCTGCAGTCACTATCATCATGGCTGTAGACCTAGCTTGCTTACAACTAGCCGTGTTCAACATAATTTTCCATGCGTAGATGCCCGTGCATTGCACGGAACACCAAGAATGGGGGGTGGACGGCGCCGGCAGCGGCCATCGCGCCAGATTTTTCCATGGCCTTCTAGATGTGGTGGGGAGGAGATAAGGTTGATTGTGAGAGACAAGGAGTTGTTTGTAAATAGGGAACAAGTGCGGGCATCTTTTGTCAAAACTGGAAAAGTTTGGTTTGTATGCGTCAGATCTAGATCCGACGGCTATTGGTGAAAGATGGCAGGCACAACATCATCACCAACTCAGGACCTGTTTGATTCGCAGGATTTTGAAAACGCAGGAATAGGACACGGCAATATTACAAGTTTCAAACTGATATTACAAATGTTAGGAGTAATGCTGCACCTACGAAGAGGGAATTACTAGGAAGTTTACGTAAGTACTTTAGTTACTTTAGGTGGATGCAGCATTATCGTACAAACTAAAATCTACCGCCCTGACAAGTCACTAATGGGAAAATAAGTTTTCGAGTCTCTGGCCACTTGATGTTTCAAAAACAAATTCAGCTTCTGCGGAGACTTTGTCATTTAGGCTTAGACGCTTGCGGTGATCAGCACGCCATTCATTGTTGCGCCAGAGAACGCCAAACCTCATTACCTTGAGCACACTTGCCTCCAGAACAAAGAACCTGGCCAATTTAATCTCCGATGTGCTGCCTCGATAGTCGATCAAATCAATTTCTGTAAGATGGAGATCAAGGCATTCGATGAGATTGTTATAGTGCAGCACATTTTTCACTTTCGGGTCTTTTTTTATCTGCAAAAGAAGAGAACATATTAGAGCAGCTGGATGTATAAGATTGCCGTGTCATCAAGAGGTACCAATATCATTCGCTCATACGATAGGGTTGGCTGGCTGGTGATATTTTTTCACTCTCTCTCTCTCTCTCTCTCTCTCTCTCTCTCTCTCTCTCTCTCTCTCTCTCTCTCTTTCTCTTTCCTCTCATTTACCAAAGAGTACGTGAAGAGCTTGGGCATTTGTTGCCTTCCACTATGTGGCCGATGCCATATTTCGCAGAAGTATGCCACATAATACGCATCGATGTCAAATCAAAAGATTTTGGCACCGCTCTCGCGATGTGAGAGAGTTGGCACCGCTGTACACACAGACCCACATGTATAAACAAATCAATCAAACCAACTACACCAGCCTCTCACTCTCCCAAACAAGTGTTTTTTTATTGCCTCAGTCCTCTCTCTCTCCCACGCAAGTGTTTTTTCATTGCGTGAGTTAATTTGGCACCGGAGCAAAGTAGGTGATCCAGATTGGGGCACCAGGTGAGCAATGGAGGGGCATCGATGCCAAATGCATCACAAGTGAATTTGGCACATGCTTTGGCCTACATAGTGGAGGGCCGTTATAGCCCACTTTTGTACTACCTCTTATTTAGTATAAAACTTTGACCATATATTTATGTAAGAAAATGCCAATGCATGTCACTAAAAATTACACCATTTGAAATTATGTTCAAATACGAATCCAACGATATAGTTCTTAGTGACATGCATTAACATTTTGTCAGTTAAATCTATGGTCAAATTTTGGTACTACAAAATAGGAATAGTAAACCAGGACGGAGGTAGTACTTGCTCTTAGGGTAACCATAGAGTTACTGGAGTAGTCTAAGTTACTTTCCACTATGACTAGCCTAGGCTACTATAGTAGTACAACACAAAAAGATGCAGGTGATCACGTGAGAAAAAATACTAAAAACATTTCTTTCTGTGCAGTGCGTAGATGCAGTTTTGAACACTACACATGTCATCGTAATTTGGGAAAATTATGAAAAATTTGAGCTACGTTGTGATTACCGTTTACTAATAGGAAAGAAGTTTCACCTCGATGAGTAGCTTCTCCGTGCACGGAAAGCATGTAAGGAATCAAACAACTTGATCCAGATTGGGGCCGATAGATTTTATTGCCAAGATCTTCACTGTGCGCATAGACTGGGTCAAACTTGTGGGAATCATTTTCTGGAAGACGGTCATAAATACATCAAGAAGAAATTTGAAAATGTGAATTTCAAGAAGACGGAGAAGAAGATGAGTGCTGTACCTGAACGATTACGGATCCAATAAAGAGTTCGGAGAATTTGGCAGACGAGTGCACCAATGCTGTCAATTTCGGCGCGTAAATGACCCTGAGTTTTATTGGACCTTCTAGATCCGATACAAGCAATCTCTCAAGGAAAGGCGCATTCTCAATGAACAGAACATGGAATAGCTGGAGTGATCTCTTCCCAATTGATGTCTTGGTGTGCGGCTAGCAAGACACATGAATCCATCGGAGATTCATCGAGGCGATGTGGAGGCTAATGAACCCGTGGATCTGCTCAAGACGAAGGTACTCGAGCGCAGCACGGCTGTGGAGCAGGTGCTCCATAGCCTTCTTCGAGATGACAACGTCGAAGAGGTCGAGCTGCTTGAGTTGAGGGAGAAGAAGGGCGGGCGCGACATTAATCTGGGGAAGATAGCAGGAGCTGAAGCTCGCGCGGCGCAGCGTTGGCGCGAGGCGGAGCGCGGACGGCGGCAGAGAGCGACATCGTCCAGCTTCAAAGCTGAGCTCCTCGAGCTGATCTAGGGTGGGGGATAAGAACCACTCGTCGAACTTGGGTTGGACCTTGCAGTTTGTACTGAACATGCGGATGTCAAGGCGTCTGGCTGGCCCAGGGTGCGATGAAAGGATCTTGGAGAATGCGGCCATGCGTTTGCAATCCCCGTCGTAGAGGCAGCTGTCGACGGTGAGGTTGAGGGGGACGCGGCGCCAGAGGGGGCGCCACCGCCGGGAGAGCAGGGCGGTCCGCACGACAGATTTGGTAGGGAGGAGGCCGATCATGACGAGTAGCATGTCGTCGGGGAGGCTGCTGATGAAGTCCAGGCTCGCCGGATGCGGTTTTGGCTCGAGCCGCCTCCGCTTGTTGGTTGCCTCGCCTTCCATCTCAACCGGCGGCGACGCCGGTGTACACGTGTGTTGGTGTGTGTTGTGTGCTGGGTGTGCGCGAGTGCGTCCTTCTGTGCATGCCGCCGCGCAGTGGTGAATTGTGCGCGAGTGCGTCCTCCACGCGGAAGAAGTGTGTCCTCAATGCGCCCTCAATTTACTAGCGTGCGGGGTGCTACCCCGAGTGGTTTCAACTTTGTTTACTTCACCGCGTTTCAGATGGGCCTCTAGTTTACTTATTTTCACCCACTGCCACATGGGCCAGCACACGAAGATACAGAACACGAGCTGACAAGACAACATGTGGACTGGTTGACCGGTCAACTAAACAATATACAAAGCTATACGCTGACACAGTGAGCGTATAATCCGTCGGTATAGAGTGTTCGTGTGAGAGGGGAGGCCCGTGAGAGATAGCAGAGAGAGAGAAAGAGCTACTCCCTCCATTCGATAATGTAGTTCCAACATTTTTTTAAAAGTCAAACTTTTGAAACTTTGACCAAGTTTATAAAGAAATTACTTATATCTACAATACCAAATATAAATGATAGTATGAAGTAAGTTCATGCACTACTAGGAAAAGGGCTATAGATGGAATGGCCACTAATGGCGCACCAGACATGTGGTGCGCCATTGCCATGTAGCAGTGGTGCACCATGTGCTGGTGCCCATTAGTGTGAAATAAACTAATGGCGCACCAGACACACGGTGCGCCATTAGTGACAAATTTGTTTTTTGCCAGACATACTAATGGCGCACCAGGACATAGTGCGCCACTACAATATTTTTTTATTTTTTACTTTTTGCAAAACTACTAATGGCGCACCTGGGGCAGTTGGTTGATACGTGGGACGCCGCAGAGAAAGAATATTTCCCTATGAGAGCCGCACTGCTCACGACGGTGCACGACTATCTCGGTTTCGGATATCTCGCGGGGCAGGTGGTTTCGGAGAGAAACAATATTTCCCTCCCCCGCTCCACCGGCCGCCGCCGCCGACCCCCGGCCCGCACCCTCCCCCACTCCATCGTCGCCGACGACCCACCGCACCCTCCCCCGCTCCACCGGCCGTCGCCGACGACCCCCCGCACCCTCCCCGGCCCGCTCCACCGTCACAAATGAATGCAACTAAATTTGCAAAAAAAAAGCAAATTTGATTATATTTTCAAATAACAAATTTGATGATATTTTTTAAAAAATCATTACTGTTTTTATAAAAAAATATTACTGTTATGATTTAAACAAGTTTGAACATATTTAAACACAAATAAATATCAAACAACATTTTAAATGCATAAAAACAAAAATTGGGGAGCCTGGGAATCAAACCCAGGACCTCCTAGTGTGTCTGCTGCATGCTGACCAGTCGGGCTAGTGGGCGTGTTCTGATGGAGATAGGGTTAGGTGGAATATAACCTGACCAGTCGGGCTAGTAAGTAAAACAAAATTCTAATGGCGCACCAGGGGGAGGTGCGCCATTAGAATCGACGTACTTATGGCGCACCAGGGGGAGGTGCGCCATTAGAATCGACGTACTTGTTCCCCTCGCACTGTGGCCTCCCTCCCTCCCTCGCCAGATCCCCCACTCGACCCCAACCGTACGCCGCCGCCCCCTTGCTCCGCCCCCTCCGTCCGCCG
>NC_057802.1:31294663-31301214 GCF_018294505.1 Triticum aestivum
GCCGACGACATCACGGGCCCCTTCCTCCGGATCGCCGCCCGCAGCCTCCTCGACGCCGGCGTCCTCTAGGTGATTCCTCCTCTCTCCTCCCCTCCTTCCCCCTAGGTTTCTCTCCCCGCCGGCGTCCTCTAGGTGATTCGAGGTGATGCCCCTCACCCCCAACATGCTGTACTGAATTTCTAGGAAAATATGTGATGATGCAGTGTGTGTCAGGTTCAAAACGGAAAGAGAAAAGAACAGGGTTTCTTCAAGTACATGATAGTATTAGTTTTAATCTCAGTCCTTGTGGTGATGTTTTTGTGTTTGGGGTTAAACATATGGGGTACAAGTACAATGTGGCATCAACAATTTGCAAGGGGCAACAGAGACTCATCATTTGCCAAGAACAGATGTCAGTCATTAGCTTGGCATCATGTAAGAAAATGGCCATAATGTGCCCTGATAATGATGTATTTTGTCATAAAAATATATAGTGGACTGCCATGATAATGACATGGTCCTCGTTAGTTACATGTATAGGCTTAATTGAGCTGTGGAGTTCTTGTTACCTTGTCTGTCTGTCCTCGTTAGTTACATATCTCTCTGTTTGTGTTTCTGCGTAACAGGTTCGATCGCGGTTGGAGAAAAATTGAGGTGTTTGTTGGCTCCAAGACAGTGATACAGGTATATACATGTGCTCTGCTTACTTGTTTGGTTTGCAATAGTTATCATCTGACAAATTATGCTTAGTTGTTTGGTTTGCAACCCATATTTTATAGTTGATAATACATTTTCCAGATTTGCTTGGTTGCAATCTTTTATCTGAACGCGGTCATTATAAGTTTATAGCTTTCCCACTGTCAGGCTTGTTCCAATAAGTAGATGCACTTGCTCCTTTCTTACATATTTGTGCAATAGTTATCATCAAGTCTACTTCCATCTTGCTGCTAGTAGTAACCTGACAGCACAGCCATACTTAGACCTTCAGAAGGTCAATCTTCAGTTTACTTGACTTTTGAGCCTGCTAGTAGTAACTTGGCAGCCATTCAAGGATGTCTTGGTTGTTCACGAGGCCATCCAATTGTTGTTATGTGATGACCTGATTTCTTGTCTTCCAATGGCATTTGACATTGTGATGACCAACTCATTGATTTGTCATACCCATACTAAACAAAGGTTAGGTTCATTCGCAATGGAGTTTTATATATCTTTAGCCACTGTTCATTAACAGCAAGTCAACAACAACATCAGTAAAGTTTAGTTAACAACAACATCAGTAAAATTCATTTAATTAACTGAAGAAGAGAAGAGAGAAAGTAGCCAGGGGTAGATGAAGAGAGAATATCATGAAGGAACAGTTTAGTTTTAATTAATGGAAAAGTTGCATTTACTTGTAATTAAAGGAACAATTTCAGTTAATTATAAATATTCAATAGCAGCAGAGGCAAGCAGTAGCAGTAGCAGTAGATGCCCCCTAGGGTATAAGGTTTCATTTGGATGTTCTCCCAGAACAAAATCATGACTTGTGACAATCTAAGGAAAAGGGGGATGGCAAAACCCCTAGAGTGTGTTCATTGCAAAGAGATACAAACTGTATATCATTTATTTTTTGAATGTATTGTAGCTAGTAAAATCTGTGAAGATGTTGAAATGCTTTTCTAGGTGCCAATCGTTAACTTTGAATCTATTGCTAAGTTGTGGCTTTGCAATAAAAGATACATTCACTTGAATGCAGTGTGCTTTTTTATTTTCCAAAGGAAAAGAAAATGTGGTGTATAACAAATGTATTATTTGGTGGAAATTGAGATATCATATTAATCATTGACAAATTGGCTTTGAACAAATAACCTTAAATCCATGCATACCTACACAATTCATCTATTTGCAATGTGATGTTGTAAGGGTACTAATTGGTCTCTTCTGCTGCTTATCAGAGATGGGGGGAAGCAGCCACCGCCGGTCTGCCTCACCGGAGTACGAGTTGGATGCTTTCGAGTTCTTCAGTGTCATACTTGGGACTTCAGTATCAGCCACGAGGCAGGAATATAAAACGAGAGATCTCCCCTTCACCCATCTCATTATGATAACTCTGTTGTTTGCTACATCACTCCTTGTCCCAAATTGCAGAGGCTGCCTGATACTTTTATGAACATGCTGGGTGAAGATCCGCCACATAATGTGAAGCTCCGACAGGCCGGCGGCGGGGTTCGCAGGTTGTGGGACGTGGTGTTGGTGATCGAGGAGGGCCACATGTACCTGTGCCGTGGCTGGGAGAAGTTCTACAGTGCCTACGACCTGCGGACCGGGTACTTTCTTCTCTTCAGGTACGATGATGACGCCACAATGCTCATCGTGAAGGTTTTCAACACGACTATGTGTTGCATGCGCTACGCTGACGACGAAGATGCCAGTGCGTTCTGACTCTTCTTATTCCTCTACATTTGGCTTTGTCTCACATCGATTGTTAACGGCCATTGTTGCATTTGGACAGGCAATGGGAGCAGCAGCAGCGACACTGGCTACAGCCAAAGCAGCAGCGATTCTGGCTTTAGCGAAAGCAGCAGCGATTCTGGCAGCAGCAAAGACAGCAAGGAGGATGATCCGGACTGGAGTGGGGGAGAAGAGGAGCAGAGTGGGGATGAGGAGCTGCAGGATGACGATGGGCATCAGGCTGAGGATGACCTAGCGCTGGTGGTGGCTGACCAAGGGCAAGAGATGGTGGTGGCTGACCATGGGCAAGAGATGGTGGTGGCTGACCATGGGCAAGAGATGGTGGTGGCTGAGGATGACCTAGCGATGGTCATGCCCGTCCTGCCTGAAGGTGGCCTCGCGATGGTGGTGGTGCCTGACAATGACCACGCACCGGTGGTGGCGCCGGCGATCCCACAGCTGGGCGACATGACCACGCCAATTGTGGTAGAAGACTACATCCCACAGCTGCCTCCACCGCCTCGCCGCTCTTGGCGCATCAGGCTGAGGAAGGAGAAGGAGAAGAACAATGAGAACTGAACTATGTGAAACTTTTGTAATATGGTGTTGGATGGATAACGGTGTTGGATGAACAATGTGAAACTTCCGTAATATGTAACGATGGAACAATGTGTTGGCTATGTATGTATATATGATGAAACTTGTGTGTTGGATATGATTGTTATATGGATGCTTGTTGTATATATATGTGTTGGATATCTCGTATGTGAAATAGTGACCTGAGATTAAGAAAAAACGAATTTTTTCAAAAAAATGTTACTAATGGCGCACTTCCATCTGGTGCGCCATTAGTATACCAGTTACTAATGGCGCACCTTTGGGATACTAATGGCGCACCCGTGGTGCGCCATTAGTATACCAGATACTAATGGCGCACCTGTGGTGCGCCATTACTAAAATATTCTAGTGGCGTGGTGCTAGTGGCGCACCAGTAGTGCGCCATTAGTAGGCAAAACTGGTGCGCCACTAGTAAGCCTTTTTCTAGTAGTGATGTTGTGATGAATCTAATGATCTTTCCAGATGTAAATGTTTTTCTCCACATATACCTGGTCAAACTTTTCTGAGGTTTGACTTTTCAAAACTTCCATATGCTTATGGACGTGAGAGAGTCCCTAACTAGAGAGAGAGAGAGAGTGAAATAGAAAGAGTGAGTCAAAAAAGTGTGTGTGCGTGTGTGAAAGAGACATGGACAACACTCGATAAAAGTCAAGAAAAAACGTGTGTCTTATGCAAACATATCACACATGCATCTTCGACAACGGAAGCAAGGTGAGGAGATAGTGTGTGGTTGTTTGCAACCGAGAGAGCAAGACCCCTAGCACGTGGCCAAGAGGGGTCTGACAAACAAGGGAGAGAGGTCGAGAGAGACGTACGGAGAAAATGCAGACCTGGGGTGGAGAGAGTGTATGTTTGTCATAGAGAGATCCCCTAAAGATCGTGATGGGACTACATGGGTGGGAGATCGAGTGACAAGGTGTGTGCGCGATAGAAGATACCCCGAGAGATATCGAGATAGACGTATGGATGGAAGGAGACAATACGTGTGTTCCTGATGGCTAGTGAGAGATAATCATACTTAGGGGGAGTGCTTGCGCCTACGATGGAATGAGGGATTATGGTACTTATTAGGGGGGTGCATGTCACATAGAGAGAGAACAAGCGCGGAGAGTGTTGGATGGGTCTATATGTATAGCGCGAGCGAGACATGTGTGTGTGTGAACCAGGGAGATATAAAGTTTGAGAGAGATTGAGGAGCCCCGATAAGGCTGAATCGTGAGCCTATTAATGAAGCAAATTCAATGAAACAACAACTAGTACCGTATAGAAGGGGCCATAAACTGGAGAGTCTTGACCAATTCGAAAGATCATTTGGTGTGAGTGGTGCGTCAGATAGCTGAGAGTGGGAAAGAGATATTCCATCCGCTCGATAATGCAGTGCATGTAATTTTTTTAGAAGTCAAACTTTGGAAACTTCGATCAGGTTTACACAAATGTTATTTATATCTTCAATACCAAAGATACATCATACGAAACTACATCTCATGGTGAATCTAATGGTATATGTTTGCCGTTCCAGATGTAATTGTTTTTCTCCACGTACATGGTCAAACTTTGTGATGCTTGACTTTTCAATAAATCAATATGCTATGGACCAAGGAGAGTGCCTAAGTCGAGAGGGGTCAAGTGCGTGTGAAGGAGAATGAGTAAGTGTGCAAAAAGAGTATGTGTGTGAAAGAGAAAGTGACAACAAACGATAAATTAGAGAGAGTGTTTGTTTTTTCGTTTCTTAGGCGAACATATCAGGCATGCATCTCCGAGATAGAAAAGCGAGGCGAGGAGATACACGAAGATAGCTAGTGTGTGATTGCCTGCAACGGAGAGAGACACCCCTATAGCACATGTCCAATATAGGTCTGGCCAACAAGGAACAAAGGTTGAGAGGGACACATGGAGAACATGGACACATGGGGAGGGCGAGAGGGTGTGTTTGTGATAGAGAGACCCCCTCGAGATCATGAGGGGACTATATGGGTGGAAGATCGAGGGAGGTGCGTGCGCGATAGAAAGATGCCCTGAGAGAAATCGAGATAGACCATGCACATGTTTGTGATGGAGACTAAGATTAGCTAGTCATATACATATAGGGGGGACTGCGTGTGCCTACAATTGAGTGAGAGACCATCATACTTGTCTAGCTAGGCATGAGATTGTGTATGTGTGCGTGTGAGATGGAGAGAGAACGAGGGAGAGTGATAGAGTTTTAGATGGGCCTATCGAGTGTGAGTGAGATATGCATGTGTATGTGTGACCCAGGTAGATGGAGAATTTGAGAGAGAGGGGGAAGAGCTCCGAGACGACAGAGTGGTGCGTGAGAGAGTTACGGGCAACAAGCCAAGGAATTTGTGTGCGTACGATGAGTGCACCCAAGATATCTAGCTTGGACTAGAGAATCATACATAGTGTGCGAGAGAGACCTATAGATGGAGTATATATGCATGCGAACTAGAAAGACCCCCCCCCCACGCACACACACAAAGAGAGAGAGACGGAGAGAAAGAAAGAGTACCAACAAGGTTTGTGTGTTGGATGTGTGCGACAGAATTGAAGATTGTCGGCGAGACAGAGAGAGAGAGAGAGAGAGAGAGAGAGAGAGAGACAGCAGGAGTCCGGGAGAGGGGGAGGTCGCGTTTTATGCATCAAAGACTGATATAAACCATGTTTCGACATAAACTTGCATTCAAATATTTAAATTGGAGAACATGTTATCTGCAATCCACACATGAACGGATATATGCGTATATCAAACAAGTTCATTAATTTGACTTTCAACATGTTCATGGAGTACTATAATACTGTACAACATGCTACTCAATTGAGGTGTTCAATTTTGGATTTAGTTCACTATTTTGACCTGGTGAACGAGCTATTTCATTGAATCAAGATATTTCATTTTGGGTTTGATTCCCATTTTTGAGTGGGTCAACTATTTGTCATATAGTAAATCGCTAGCAACGAGCATGTAAAAACACATTACACCCGAGCATCAGCTCTCCATCTAAAAAAGAAGTGGCAAGCTAATATTTCTAAATTTGATTCGAATCGACTTGGTAAGGTAGACGTGGATGCTCGTTCTCCCAAATTTTGAACGAACCATTAAACATCCTCTGCTCGGTGGAATTCGCCCGAGCAAATAAATGGGAGACGTGAAATTACCGTCCTATGTGGGAGACGCATTAATTGGCCCGTTGTGCATCGAGGGTAGGTTCGTAACTTCACCCAAGCGCGCCTTCTCCTCGGCCGAAATGACATGTGCCGAATAATTCATAAACCATGGTCGGCAAAACACACTCTCCTCGCCCGAAATAGCTCGCGCCCACTATTTCAAAACACGCTCTCCTCGTCCGAAATCGATCGCGCCCACTATATTTCAAAACACGCCCTCCTCGCCCGAAATCGCTCCCGCCCACTATTTGGGGGGGGAAGCAAAGTTACTCTACTATCCCCGACCCTCAGTACACAGACCCAAGCCGAGAAGCCTAAAGGAAGGGGTAGAACTGTAACTCCCCCTCACATTTCAGACA